>NC_132784.1:47620000-47925000 GCF_048418805.1 Vulpes vulpes | reverse complement strand
TTTCTATTATCCCAGGTATTACAGTTTTTATTTCATTTATGTGTCTTTCCTGTAACTCTGTAAGAAATCACAGGTATTGTAGAAAAAAATATTTGATAATACTTATTAAAGATGATAAGCAGATTTTATATGGAACATTGTGCTGGGTATGGGGCACTGCAATATGACTTCACGGTTGGGGAGAGATATTTGGCTCAGCTCCAGATATAGCATGGGCAAATGTGAATTTCTACCCAACAGCAGGGTAGGGGTCAGTGGATATAAAATCACTAGGAAGGAACCTCCACGATAAAGGAGATTCTGGTTAAACTGACTTAGCAGGGTACTTGCTGAAACTGGGTTTTATAAGTGCATAGGTGGGCCTCAGGAGTTTCCAGGAGCCTGACTAAAGTTGAGTGTTTGATGATCTTCCCATACACAGAATTGTAATGGCTTGAGATTTATTCTGCATTTCATGTATGTTTTAATTTACGTGGCTATTATATAGAAACAATTCGGATTCCTTTTAGGACTTTAACTTGATGTCATTCTCTGCAAAAAGATGTTTATACCCAAATATGCTTTCATTGATATTTTTTGAATATCAAAAAATATTCTTTTTTGATATTCACTTTTGAATTTTTCTACTTCCAGTCATAAGGATTTAAAAATAATTACGTAATGACTTGTTGGCTTCCCAACCTAAAAACAATTTGAAATAAGCTATTTCTCAGTGGTCCTTAAAAACTATCTTACTATCTCTTGGAATTTTCTGTTTATAAGATGCCCCTGAATCTGAATGGATGCACAAGGCAAACACACTAGGCAAATGTATAAACTTTTATTTAAAAGAGAATCACATGGCACTTTGGAAGTAGTATCTTATGTTAAGTACCATTCATCAAAGTGGCACTACATCATAGTGTAAAGTCCTCCTTTTCTTGTACTCAGAATTTCTGAAAAAAAGTAGATAATCTATTTTTGCTAGCAGTGAACACTTACAATATGAGATCTTGGACTGATTAATTATAGAGGCACAACTGAAGAATCTGCATGCTCAGTTAAACCATCTGAAGTCTTGTCATTTATTGGCATCATATTGCCAAAAGAGTCAATCAACTGTGTCCTCGGGGTCCCAGATGCATGATGCACTACCTTATGCAGCCAGACCTACAACTTTAGATTTCACATAATAGACATAATAAAATAGACACACAAAAAATTTATATTTCACACAATAAGACCATTAATTTACACAATACATAGTAGTACTCTCGGTAAAATCAATCTTTTCCATGATTTCATTCAAACAAGGGAGCTTGACTAGTTTCTTAAAATATTTTATACTTATCTCTCCAAAGTCATAGCATATTACACTTATGTTAAAATGCCTACTTTTTTCATGAATTTGCATATCAGTAATACAAAAATGTTTCACAATCAACAATTTAAAATCACAAACGTATTAGCACAAATTAAGTAAGTGGTAACTTGGAATTGATGAAATAGGGTATGTGAATAATATTTAAATATTGCACAAATAAATTGCCGACTAAAGGACTTTGATATGGAATATATGTTATACTGGCCAGGGAATGCTAAAAATAGATCAAAGGAAACTTCTTGGGAATCCTGAAATTTTTAGTGGCATGTTAAAAGCATCTCTGCTGTAGGATAGAATACTCTCTCAGGTTCCTAAATCCACTCCTTTTAGCAGTGTATATTTTGCTCAAACATGGTATATATGGCAAAATGTGAATCATAAAGCCTACCATATCAATCACAATACCATTAACATTAAAGGTTTTTTTGGCTGAATCATTCATCTCAATAAACTAAATAAGCTTCTCTAGGATTTCAAAATAATAAGCAGAAATATGATCTTTGGATGGCTTAGATATGTCTTCCCTGCCATTGACAAAAGCATTTTAGAGACACATAAATTCAAGAGGTAGTCTCATTTGCCTAAGGACTTTAGGGTCTGTGCTAGAGTGAAGAAAGGTCTTTTTTGGAAAAAGATCAAATGCTAATGTGATAAAATTCTATATTTGTATCAATTTCCTGGAGAGATCCAGGGAAAATCATGACCTAGTATAACAGAATATGGTTGTAGAAAAAAGACCTGACTCTTAGTGTAGCTAACATAACAGAATCCTGCAAACTGTAAAATCAGCTTGGGCAAGGCTTCAGATATGTTTTACTGAATAGGATATTGCATCTGATTGAAGCCCCAATACTAGTAATGTACAACTAACACTAAAAATAAAAAATAGAACAGCAACAAAAGGATGTTGCTAACATTCATATATTTCAATGGAACACTGTTACTAAAAAAATAAATTTCTCAGAAAAAAATTATAAAACATATTACAAAAGGGTAAAAAAAAGAAACAGTATCTCTATGTACATATGTGTGTATATTTGTGATATTATATTTAAATTATTATAGTGTAATTTGAAACAGATTAGAGCAAATCTTTCTTCTTTATTCATACAGTTCTTTTAATAACTGCCTGTTGGAGCTCTCATAGCATTTGCTTGTTTGCTTTTAACTGAGTAGTAATGTATTTTTACTCTCACTATTATTTGATGGGTTGATTTTTCCTTTCTTTCTTCTAATAATGTAGAAGTATTGCCAATTCTCATAGACCATACTGACACTCTGTTCTGGGACTGCTAGTGGCTTGTGTATATGAATGAATTGTGGATAGAAATGGCTTAGGGAAGAGCAGGTGTAGGAACTCACTCTCCCTTCCCACATCTACTGGCTAGACACAAGAGATTCCCGTGGGCATCTCTGTGTCCCCAGGGTTTCAGAGAGTACATATGTGGAAGGAACCAGGAGCTCTGATTTACTTTAGATTACTGGGAGATTTTTGGTAGCTTACCCCAACTAATATAAACAGTAACTTTAAGTAAGGCAAAAAATGCTATTAGTTTACATATTGGTACTTTAGAGGAAACATATGGCTTCTTACTGGCAGCATTTTAAAATTTTCTTTTTGGGGGGATCCCTGGATGGCTCAGTGGTTTAGTGCTTGCCTTTGGCCCAGGGCATGGTCCTGGAGTCCCGGGATTGAGTCCCATATCGGGCTCCCTGCATGGAGCCTGCCTCTCTCTCTGCCTCCCTCTCTCCCTTTCCCCCTCTCCCCCCACCCCCGCCTATGCGTCTCATGAATAAATAAAATCTTTAAAAATTTTTTTCTTTTCAATGTTGATTTTCTGATGTTACAGGGAAATACGTGTAGGCCTAGATTAACTTTGGCATTTTTTGATAAAGTGGTCATTTGAAGTAGACTCAAAAACAGGAAGTCTTTGTAGACATTTGAGCTACAGCAACTCAGAAGATTACACATAATTGTTTTGCATAATTTTATGAATTAATGCATAGTTCCCTCCTCCCTAAGTCGCGAATACACATTGCAAGAGTACAAAAACAGGGTAACTGTGTGAGGTGATGGATGTGTGAATTAGCTTGATTGTGGTAATCATTTCAATACGTAAGTATATATTAAGCCATCCCATTGTACATCATAAAGATATACAATTTTACTTGTCAATTATACCTTAATAAAGCTGAGGGGAAAAAAAAACTAAGTCAGTGAAGGAGTTTGAAGTCAGATAACTGTGCTCTAAATCTAATACTTTTATTCATTATTTCACCTTTATTTTAGTTTTTTTTTCTTACCTCGGCTACTATGAATAATGCTGCAATAAACGTGGCATTACAAATATCCTTCTATGATAGTGATCTTGGATTTTTTAGATATTCCCAGAAGTGGGATTTCAAGATCATATATTAGTTCTATTTGTAACATTTTAAGGAAACTCTGTATTGTTTGCTGCAATGACTGTACCATTTTATACTCCCACCAACAGTGCACAAGGGTTCTCTTTGCTCCACATGCTTGCCAGTATTATTTATCTCTTGTCTCTTTGATAGTTTACATCATAGCAAGTGTGAGGTGACATCTCGTCATGGTATAAATTTGCATTCCCCACTAGTGATATTGTGCAACTTTTCATGTATCAGTTGGTCATTTGGAAAACTGCATATTTAGATCTTTTATCCAACTTTTTTAAAGATTTTATTTATTCATAGAGACAGAGAGAGAATGAGAGGCAGAGACACAGAGAGAGGGAGAAGCAGGCTCCACGCAGAGCCCGACGTGGGACTCGATCGGGTCTCCAGGATCATGCCCTGGGCTGCAGGCGGCGCTAAACCGCAGTGCCACCGGGGCTGCCCCTTTTATCCAATTTTTAATTGGGCTATTTGTAGCTTTGCTGTTGCTTGTATGGGCTCTTTGTGTATTTTGAATACTAACCATTTATTGGACACGTGGTTTGCCAATATTTTCTCCCATTTTATAAGTACCCTTTGCATTTAGTCGATGGTTTTGTTTTCTGTGCAGGAGCTTTTTAGTTTGGTGTAGCCCCGTTTGTTTATTTTGTTTTGCTTGTCTTTGTTTCTGATGCTAAACAAAAGAAATGATAATTGCCAAGACAAATGTCAAGAAACTTAACCCCTATGTTTTCTTCTGGGAGTTTTACAGTTTCAGTCTTCTGTTCAAGTCTGTAATGGATTTTGAGTTGATTTTTGTGTATGGTGTAAGATGAGGTCAATTTCACTCTTTTTATGTGGCTGTCCATTCTTCCCAGCACCATTTTTTGAAAAGACTATCCTTTCCCCATTGTATATTCTTGGCTCCTTTGTCATAAATTAATTGATTACATATGCCTGAGTTTGCCTGTGAGTCCTTTATTTTGTTCTATTAATCTATGTGCCTTCTTGTGTGTATGTGTGCTAATGCCCTACTTTCTTGATTACTATCACTTTATAATACAGTTTGAATTCAGAAAACATGATTAAGCTTTGCTCTTTCTCAAGATTACTTTGCTGTTTGGGGTCTTCATGGTTTTAATGTATTTTAGGATTTTATTTTTAATTCTTGTAAAAAATGCCATTGGAATTCAATAGGAATTGTATTGAATCTATAGATTGCTTTTAGTAATATTTGGAAAAATTTAACAATATTAATTCTACCATTCCATGAGCATAGAACATCTTTCCATTTTTTTAATTTTTTCTTTAATTTGTTTCATCAATATTTTGTAGTTTTAGTGTACAGAACTTTGGCTTCCTTGGTTACATTTATCCATAAATATTTTATTCTTTTTGATTCTATTGTAAATGGGATTGTTTTCTTAATTTCATTTTCTAATAATTCTTTGTTAAAATAAAAATACAACAGATATTTTTGTATGTTGATTTTGTATCTTGCAAATTTACTGAAATTATTAGTTCTAATTGTTTTTTCGGAGGAGTCCCCAGTGTTTCTACATATAAGTTAGTGTCATCTGAAAGTATCTTTTTTATTGGGGTGTCTTTTATTTATTCATTTTTTCTTGCCTAATTGCTCTGGCTAGGGCTGCCACTACTGGGGTGAATAAAAGTGATTAGAGTGGGAAGCCTTCTATGTTTCCTGATCTTAGAGCAAGATCTTTAAACTTCTTACCATAGAGTATAATGTTTGCTTATCATATATGGTTATGTTGATGTACATCCCATTTATACTTAGTTTGTTGAAAACTTTATCATGAAAGGAAGTTATATTTTTGTTAAGTGCTTTTTCTGCATCTGTCAAAATTATCATATAATTCTTATCCTTCTTTTTATTGATATGGTAAATCACACTGATTCATTTGCAGATGTTGAACCATCTCAGAATCCTTAAAGTAAATCACACTGTATAAAATCCTTTTACTGTACTATGGAATTTTGTTTGCTAGTATTTTGTTAGGGAGTTCTATACTTTAATTTGTTTTCCTTTTAGTAATTGTTCTTTATTTCAACTTTAAAAAACCTTTTATTATTTTTCATAAGGCAGGTCTAAGTGATAATAAATTCCTTCAGCTTTTTATTTTTTATTTTGTCTGAGAAACTATCTTTCCTTCAATTCTGAGAGGTTAACTGTGCCTGGTAGAGTATTTTTGGTTGGCAGTTTTGTTTGTCTTTTTCTTTCTTTCTTTCTTCTTTCTTTCTTTCTTTCTTTCTTTCTTTCTTTCTTTCTTTCTTCTTTCTTTCTTTCTTTCTTTATTTCTTTCTTCTTTCTTTTCTTCTTCTTCTTCTTCTTCTTCTTCTTCTTCTTCTTCTTCTTCAGTACTTTGAATACATTTCGCTATCCCCTTCTGACCCACAAGTTTTCTGCTGAATAATTCTCTGATAGCCTTATGGGTAAATCATTAATTATTTCATAAAGATTAGATTGGAAGGTTTTTCATGTTATTTTGTTTGTAACAATTATTTCTTCCTTCCTCCTTCCTTCCTTCCCTCCTTCCCTCCTTATTTCCTTATTTGTTTGTTGGTTTCCACACATTAAACAAACCAGCCACCTCTCCCAATCTTGGCATAGTATTCTCATCAATCTACCTGGTCCTAGCTCTTGATTATCTCTCAAATCTTTTTGATTATTCATGCTTCCATCTGTTCTTAGTGGCTCACAGTGGTAGAGAATGTGCCAAAGCCTGTCAGTTTCCCCAAGGGAAAAACAATAATCTACATCTATATGTAGTCTGATTAGAAGCTGGACTTTTAAGGAGCACATGGGAAAGTAAGCACTCAAACTTCTCCCAGTGAGATTGGGAGATGAGCATTTTGGCTTGCTTCCTCTCTGCTGAGCTCTGCAGTGATAGCTATAGTGAATGCTTCTGTGTCCACTAAAAACTGTTTCCTTGTATGCTGTAGTGTCTATGGGATTTCTAAATGCAAACCCCACTGGCTTTCAGAGCTAGGTGATTTGGGGACCCATCTCTCAGGTGGCCACCTTAAAATTGGGGTGCTAGGTGTGTGGTCTAAGCTCATTGCTCCTCACGGAGAAGCTCAGAGGTGATGGTTCTCTCTGACTTGGATGGTGCTGAGCTGAGTATGGGCTCTATGGTGGGTATTTTGTCAATCACCTAATATGTAGGATTCATTCAGCTACTTTCTGAATTTCTTTCAGAGAGAATTGATCTATGCGTAGCTATATTTTCAATGCACCCAAAGGAGGAGGGAAATTCAGGAGTCTCCTTTGTGGTGATTGTGGTCCAAATCCCCTAATTTAAATGTAGTGCACTTGGTCATTAATCCTGTGGCAATGAGCTTCCATTTCCCAGTCTGTAATAACAGGAGAGTTGACATTTATAAAGTTATTCTGAAGGTGAAGTAAGATAATACATGTAAAATGGTAAGTGCCATGCTCAATAAATAAATTTCTTTGTTTTTAAGCTTTTATTTATTTGTTCATGAGAGACAGACAGAGAGAGGCAGAGACAGGCAGAAAGAGAGAAGCAGGCTCCCTACAGGGAGCCCAATGCAGGACCTGATCCCAGGACCCTGGGATGATGACCTGAGCCGAAGGGAGACGCTTAACCACTGAACCACCCAGGCATCCCTCAATAAATAAATTTCATTTAATGTATGTACCTACTTGATTTAAAACATAATCTCTCTCAAAGAATGTCACGATTAAACATAAAAGTAATGTTTCAGGCTCTAATTATGTAGTCCATTTTTCTGAATAACAGTTTTAGAATCTATTGAATCTTAACCATCGTCAGTTATAATTATTATCATCTGATTCTATTTATGTCAGTGACCTTATTAATTTGGAGAGACATAGAGACACAATTGCTTCCAACATCTGTCCAAACAAGAGAAAGAGGATCCAGATTGTCTTTGGACATTGTGTATGGTTTTAGCGTATAAATATAATACTTCAGATTTTGACTTTCCATAGTCTGGCATTTGCTCCTCAATCCATGTTTAAACAATGCCTCCTATAAATTATATCATTTAGAATTAAGAGAATTTCAAATTTTACACCTCACATTTTATCATATGGTCTTTTTCTCCTCCCCTGCACACTGTCCTCTCTTTCAGTGTATCTTTCATATTATTGTAAGAAATATCTGTTAATCTCTATTTAAGATGGTCTTAACATATTTTTTCATAGATCTGCTTTTATGCTTGTGTTACAACAAACTAAAGTCAGTCCCTTGGTCACTTGAAGCACGATTTACTCCTTTAAAGGTTTGATATCTATTAGAATATACTGAATCATTTAAGGGCCAAAAGTTAGAAGAGACTATAGAACATGATGCTTGAGAAAGCTCCAGGAATAACACTTTGGGATTCCTGGAATGTGACAGTAAGAAAAGTGGTATGAGTAAAAGCGAATGTAAGAAGGCAGAGTAGAATGTGTGGAAGAATTTTAGTGTGGGACTACATTAATGTATAAGGATGTTATCACATTTCTTGGGCATTTTTATGATCCAGAAGGCCAATAAATCTATCCCCAAAATTGATGAGTATTCTTCCTTTGCAGATTATCTAAATAGTAAGGCATTGAATGAATATTTGTAAGAATTTGCTTCAGGTAGCATTCTTCTTCCACCTTCTTATTTCTTCACTCTAGAACGCTGGGTAGAGAACCATGCTGTTCAGAGAACCATGCTGTTCTGTGGTAGTCTTTAATCTTTGCCTGTGCTATCATAGTGATTCACCAGTACACATAATAAATAGCTTATCTGTTCTACAGTGTGACCATAGGTCAGTTGGTCACTCATCTGAATGTCTGATATGTAAAATTACAAGGCAGGCAAAGAAATGGGGGGAAAAAACTCACTCTGAGAAGAATAATCTATGTATTGAAATCATCCCACAATTGACTCAACTTCAGAATTAGTAGACAGGAATATTAAATATTTATTATACATTAAGTGAAGACTTATGAAGATAATTGCTGTAGAAAGGATAGTTTGCCAAGAAAAGGAAGTAGATCAATTGAAAGTTCAAAAGAGGAAGAAAAAACAATTTCAATCTAATGCCTAATCAATCATAGACCTAACTATTAAATCTAATTCTGTAAATACTCTAAATGAAAAAGGATAAAAGGATAAAAAGATTAAAATGATTGTGACCTTATGTTTGGCAATTTTTTTTAAGGTATAACAGTAAAAGCAATCATAAAGACTGACATCCACTAGGAATCCACTATAATATAAAAAAAGAAGAAGAATACAAACCATAATCAGAATATAAAGTAATAAGTTAAAATCAATTAATAACAAGCACAGATATTGGAATTAGAAGTAAGGAAACAAAAAAATTATTATAACTGTGTTCCAGATATCCAAAAAGCAAAGACACAGTAAATATTAAAAGTTTTTGAAATCAAAATTTTAAAGGATGAAAAATAAGATGTTTCAGATAAAAATTTCACTAGATATGGTAAATAGGAAATTCAATGTTTTAATTAAGAAATCAAAATCAAAATTAAAAATTTTTTTAAACTTAAGGACAATAAAAGCACAATATGTCAAATTTTACTATTAGAAAAAGGGCATTTCTCAATTATTAAAGCCCAGTTTCCTCCTTAATAAATTAGAAAAGAATGTTAAACCCAAAATAAGTCAAGAAGAAAAAAATGAGTGGGTGGCTCAGTGGTTGAGCATCTACCTTTGGCTCAGGGCATGATCCCAGAATCCTGAACCCCACAAGGAACCTGCTTCTCCCTCTGCCTATGTCTCCGCCTCTGTGTCTCTTATGAATAAATAAATGAAAAATCTTTTATTTTAAAATTTGTTTTCATATTTTTGCTCTATGCTGGACTTTCCAAACCATTAATTTTGATACATATTTAACAATCTAAAGATTTTTTAATACAAAATCATAGTTTATGTTAACAATGTTTATTTAATTTCTTTTGAAATCAATGAAATGCTCTTGTTTTCTTTGTGTTCACGTGTTAACATAGTTCTAGTAGTTACTCCACTGAATATGTGGTCTTTTTAGTCATATGATTTCCTTGTCTCTGACGTTAGCACCCAAAAGATAAAAGGATAGCTTTCTTTGTTGGGTTATTGGGTATGATGGTTCAGGTAGTATGTCTGGTTGTTGGGCAATTTTTTGCCATAAATACTTCAATACTGTCTCAAGGATACAGATTATTCTACATATTTGTTTGATGCACTACCAAAATTTTAGTACTCAGACAGACATGGCATGTCTTCAGTTTGGGGTAGATGTCATATTTCCTCACTGGGTAAAAGAAACCCAATGTCCTGGACTATACTCTGCCCTGAGTCTGTGCTTTTATGATACCACCCACATGATTGTCAGTTCATGGCAGGTAGATTCCAACATTCTTCTACAATTGTCTCAACAGTTAAAAGCTACAGAGGCTGAAAGTAGAACTGTTGCCTGTGTGTCTCAGCCTTGTGGCTGAGGAGAACATGCAGTTTTGAGTCTGTAGTGGTGGGAGTGAGCTACATTTACACAAATTACCTCAATTAATAGTTCTGTCTTTTCCACGAAAGAAATATGAACTTCCCTCACCTTTCATCCCTAAGATCTAGTATCTTATCATATGACCTGTGAAATCATCATTGTTGTTTTTACAGGAATTTCTGTAGACATCCAGTACATCTACTATATTAGATTTTTGCTTCATTTCACCCCTAATCAGTTTGTTGTCTGTTTTGAAGCTGATTCTACTTTGTTTCTTTAAGTTTGGGTTACATTATAGGATAAATAAATATATACGTACAAGTATATGTACAGATGACAGTATTCGAATAGGTTGCATAGGGCTTAAAATTCCTAAAAAAAAATTTTGTGATACATTTTTTGATCCTTTTTACTTGATATCTAGTTTGAAAAATGTTTTCTAAGTTAAAGTTTTAGAATATTATAAACACATATTTATCAGTATTTTAATATGCAATTTTACATTTGATGCTTCTACTGCTACTTGATATCAGTCTGATTCCTGGTGAGCAGATAATATTTTTTTAATTACCCATATATCTTTTTACTTATCTATCCATTATCTATCTGTATCTTTGGAATTTATATAGAATAGAATTAACATTCTGATAATTTTGAAGAAAATTTTTATTTTTCCCCCCACTCACATTTCTCTACTATCAATAGTAACATACATTTTTTTGGCTTCAGGAAATCATCCTCTCTTCTGGCTTTGGAAAAATCGATATATATATTCTTAGTCTCTTCTGAAATTATTAAATGGATGCTAGAACTCTGATTTTCTGTATTTTCTAAATTTTTATATAGCATTTTCTAACATTGTATTTTATTTTCTCTTCTGAAAGTATTTCAACTTTCTCTTCTAGGACTTCATATTAAAAATTTTACTATAGCAATGATATTATAATAATCATGAACTCTCTCATTTTATGACTGTTCCATTTTATAACAACTGTCTTTCTTTGTCTAAACTAATATATTTATGAATACCTCACAAATTATACATTAGCGAAATGTTACATTCTCAAAACACAGGATGGAAATACCATTCTTAAATCATAGATTAGACAGAGAACTCTTGAGGGTCAAACTGAATTGGCCATCTCATCAAAGGTAGAGAATCTGCAGTCTGGTTAGGTAGTAGAAATAGGCTCTGACTAAAAAAAGGGAAGTACCTCATTTTCCTGGTCAAAGATCCAAAAGAAAGCAATATGCAAGAGCTTGGGGCACAAATAGTCATCCTTGACCTGTTGTACCACTCTGAATGTTAACCTTTAAATATTCCCATCAGTCAGATTATTTGCTTTCCTTGATATCTCCTCCTGCAGGTCTGAAATAAACACATTACATAGATAAGTGATTATTAACAAATAACTGAATAATGCAATTACCTCAATTATTTTCTGAAATTTGAAATACTATCTTTCCCATCTTGTGTTTTAATGATATGGTTTATATAGGGAGCCACAAGAGAATGTCATGTAATATAGTTATTATTTATGAACTGTAAGCATTGCTTCTGACACATTTTTTGCAGAGATGTGAACTCAAGAGTAAGACGTTGTTACTATGAGTAAAATATTCCTGAGAAGAGGGCTATAGGTAGACACATTATAGCAGTTTGATAGTTTACTAGGTATAACTGCTCAGAATATTTCTGAATATGTTTCAAATCTCTGTAGATGTATCATAATCAATAATCAGTTTTGAGGAGTAGTCACAAAGAAAACTGATTGAAACATATCTATCAAGAAGTACAGATCAACCTATTAAAAAAGGCCAAGGAAATATTTGGTTTCTATACCTCATGCTTGGTGGATGCAAGAACATGGGCAACTTCCAGTTATCTTATGATGCTAACACTAATTGATAGAAGGAATATTCACAGCTGAAGTAGCAACCTGAAGATCCAATTGACTTGGATCTGACTCAGATCATATGTCCCTAGAATAAATCATACCTATGAAAGTCTTCATTATTAATATATTTCACATCATACTGTTTAAAATTTTATGATAGAGTATGTGTAAGAGATGGCATGATACTTCCTTTAATATCTAGTGAATAATACAAGAATGATGATTAAAAATCTATCTCTCATGGAGCTACCTAAAGTCAATAGCATTGTAGAATTCACATACAGAAACTTATTTTTCTTCTACATCATGGAATTTGTTTATGGTTTATATTGGAATAAAATATAAATAGTCTTATAAATTGTGCCTTATATAACTCTTAATTCATTTACACATGTACATTTGACCCAAAATTTTCAGTTTGTAAATATGCAGCACTCCTTAAAACTCAATGTAACAAATTATATTTATTTTTTCTACTTTCTGCTCATATAGGTAGTTCCCTGTCTAACTCTATTTCTTCATTGGTGATGGTTAATATTTTATTAGATTTTTATTAGGAAGTGGTAGAAAATAATTTACAATTTACATTTAACCATGCAAATATTATGGCTTCTCTATCAAGTTTATTTTTCATGACGTCATTAATAAACTCTCATAAAAGTTTTTATTTTTTAATAACAAAAGAAAACCACAAAATGTTTAAAATATATACAAGAACCTTAGAAATTAATGTAGTGGACCTTGTGTTGTCATCAGCCAAATTAGTAAATATTAATATTTTATTATGTTTATTTCAACTATTGTTTTTTCAAAAATATGTATCACTAGTGGTGTAACTAAAGCAATCCCCAAAGCCTTTTTCTTTCATTTCTTTCAACAAATCTAGGGATAATATGTATCTTTTATTATGTATAATTATTCTATTTCATTAGATCTGGCACTAGAATCATATAGCACTTTCCTTGGGGGCCCTACATTAGTTCCTTAATTTATACTGCTTCCTTAATTAATACTACATATAGAGATAGCTCTTTATTTCTTGTTTGTTAAATTAGACTGCCTTTTCAATTAAACTGAATCACAAATCCTACATTTGTGAGAATTATCTGAACGATTTTTACAAAAAAGTTGCCTTTCCATTACAAATGTTCAAAGTGTCTTCTTGAGTAAGTACCATTGTCCTATGTCAAATTTAATAGATTTTTCTCATTGCCCCCTGGTGAATGTTTAGATGAGACAACTCTTCTTCCAGCTGTTAATCCAACTCTGATGAAAACTCGAACCAAATTGACAACCTAGTAGAAACAGGGATAGATGGTCAAACTCTAGTGATTTCTTCCTCTGAAAAAAATGACTGATAAAAAAATATAGGCTTCCTTTGGAGTTAAAGGAGAAATGATTTGGTGTTTTATTTCCCAGGGGTCAGTGTGCTATGGGCTAGTTTTTTTTCCCCTTTGAGAAACTATATTCTATTTATGAATAATATCTTTTGAAACCCTAGCATTCATTTGATATAAGAAATAAAGGCAGTGCATTTACAGAAAGGTTATGAGTGTGTCACAGAAATCTGCTGGCCTATATTCTATCCCTTTAAAATCGGCTCTAGTTGAATGAACATCACTCATCCAAGTAAGAACTTTATCCCACACTACAAATGTGCTTAAGAGCTTATTACCAAGCAGAATTCCCAATTCCCAGATATATTCTCAACATCAGAAAAGGCAGAGTCTAGCCACATTTAGTAGCTTCATTTCCCCCAAATTTTTGTAATATTAAACATTGATGATTGTTTTCCTTCCTCCCCAGCGATACGTGATATTTTCTTGCCTATTTGGTCTTGTGTATTTCTATTAAGCCTGGAAAAATGATTTTCTTAATACTATCAACACCAGAATACTTTGAGATTACACTAAAATCCTTTAACAAATGCTTATTGTCTATAATTTAACATTTCTTTCAAAGATCCTTTAGTAAGGCGTGTTAAAATCAAAACTTAATTCCAAAAATCAATGTACATTGTTCCAATATGCGATTCCTTTAATATGATTATTTGGGCTTCGGATTTTTTATCAGCCTACACTAAACTGTTTTCTATCAATGTAGCAAAGTTCTATATTTCTTGAGAAATACAAGATTGTGACATAAATATCAAATTGGGAAAATATTTTAATCTTCTATTTTTAAATAGAGCTAATGATATTTAAATTAAGGAGTAAGACTCAAGAGGCACCTGGGTGGCTCAGTGGTTGAGCATCTGCCTTTGGCTCAGGTTGTGATCCCCGGGTCCTGGGATAAGTCCTACATCAGTTCCTGCAGGGAGCCTGCTTCTCCCTCTGCCTATGTCTCTGCTTCTCTCTGTGTGTCTCTCATGAATAAATAAGTGAAACAAACAAACAAACAAACAAACAAACAAAAACCTCAATACCTAATGCAGGTTCAGAAGCAAACAACAATGGATACATTTAAGAAATGAATTTCAGACTGTTACTATCTAAATCTAACTGGCTGAGGGGAGGGGCACCTGGGTGGCTCAGTGGGTCCTGGGATTGAATCCCATGTCAGGCTCTCTGCTCAGTGGGGAGTCTGCTTCTCCCTTTCTCTCTGTCTCTTTCTAAATCTTTAAAAATAGCAATAATAATAAATAATCAATTAAACTGACTGAACCTCAGCTCCTATAGGAGAGATCTACTTGTACATAGAATAAAAATATAAAATTAATTCAATAGCAAGGAAGGAACACCTGGGAGAATGAAAGGGGTGGGAGGAAGTAGTAGGGCAGGAGGTGAGATTAACAACCTCACTATTGATTAAAAGAAAGACTTTGACAGAGCTCTGTGCATTTTAAAAATCAATTTCAAACTAACATCCATCTCTACTGTGCTTTCATAACATTTTGAGCATCTATTTTAACACTTCACATTGTGTTGTGGCTGGGTGTGGCCTAATATCACATTAACATCTTACTTATATCTGTTCACAACAAAGCTTATGTGAGGAAGAGCCAGATGAGCAACTAGCTAAAGCACCCATTGTTAAGGTATACCAAACAATTTCTGGAATAAATTAGAATTATTATCGCAGCTAACTCACCTAACCCATATGTCACCCTTCTACAATCGCACATGTATATTGGTTCTATTCCTGTGGGTCCTTTGAGAAGCCAACACCATTTCTGGTTTGGATTTTGCAGCAAACAAACAGTAATTAAAGGATGTGGTTGTGGACCAGGCCACCAAAATCTAAATGTATCAGTCACTTGTATGTAACAGGTGACTTGAAAGATGAATTATCTTGTCTTTGCTATATCCACTGCAAATATGAAGACCACTCTCAGCAAATGGACCATGGACATTCCAGAAAATATTGACAGCACTCTGAAGGGACACACAGTTATTGTGAAGGACTCCAGAGAATTCTAATTACATCAGTTAGAACTCAGTCACCTTGGAAAGAAAAAGAGGTGTCAGAGTGACAAATGATGGGGACAGAGAAAGGACTAGGCTGCAGTTCTATCTGCCATCATGTGAAGAACATAATCAGGGGGTCACACTGGGCTTCCTTTATAAGATGACATCTGTATAGGCTCACTTCCTCAGCAACATTGTTGTTCAGAAGAATGAGTCTCTTTTTCAGACCTGAAATCTCTTGGATGAAAAAGCAGGGTTCTGATGAGACTGAGCATTGCTTGTTCAGTATCTCAAGCCTCAAAAAATGAGTTAATTCTTGAAGGAAACAATTCTGAACACACATCAAATTCAGATGCTTTCATTCAGCAGACCATAATAGTTAAAAAACAAGGATTATTGAAATATTTTTGATATATCTATGTCTGTGGAAAAGGAACAGTTCAACCAGGCCAATGAATAGCATATAAGGGTTGAGGGGCTATGAAAAGAGCAAGATGCTAGATAATTCTTTTTTTAAAACAATATTTTATTTATTTATTTATTTTAGAGAGTGCACATGAGTGAGGGGAAGGGCAGAAGGGAAGGAAGAGGAAAAGGGAGAGCCTGACACAGGGCTTGATCTCATGACCCTAAGATCATTACCTGAGCTGAAACTAAGAGTTCAAAAGTTAACTGACTGAGCTGCCCCAGTGCCCCATGATGCCCAGAAATTCTTAAGATCTAGTCATGATATGTAAAGATGTAATTAAAGCCTTCTATTGAAAAGAAAAAAGGAATCAGTATTTGATACAATGATATTTATCAAAAATAAGTTATTTATTACTTAATTTAAAGCATGTATGTGTTTGTTCCTTCAATTACTCATTTGATATTATTGAACACTTAATATTCTGGACAAGAATCTGGAGATATTAGAAAACAAGACATATGTAGCACATGAAACTAACTGAAAGCAAACATATGAGAAGCCTATGAAATATTTGAGAACTTATTATGTATTTGTACTATCTTGGGGACATACTTTGTAAGAAACAAAAGAAGTTTCTGAGACAAAGTTTCCTGGTATTTGGGAGGAGAAGCTTACAAAAATGAACTCCACTCCGGACCCTTGAATACTTCTCTCAAAAAACCCAGAGAGAACAGGACACCTGGGTGGCTCAGTGGTTGAGCATCTGCCTTCAGCTCAGGATGTGATCCTGGAGTTCCAGAATCAACTCCCTCATCAGGTTCCCTGTACCCTGCATGGAGCCTGCTTCTCCTCCTTTTCCCTATGTCTCTGCCTCTCACTGTGTCTCTCATGAATAAATAAATAAAATATATATATAAAAAAAAAGACCAAAGAGGGTCTGGGGCCAAAGTTTGAGAACATCTTCCTCCAAAGGTACCCTTTACTAAAATGATGGTTGATGACCATACAAGAGTATGAGCTAAAGAGAAGAAATAACTAGGTAAATGAGAGCATAACTACTATGAAAAAGCACAAATTAAATCAAGTAATCTACATCATAATAAAATGATGACCAAAAAGATGGATCAAACATGTCAAATGTGAAATAGGTAAGCATTCCAATGAGATCAGATAAAATATGTTCGTTATGGAAAAACTAGTTAGGAATATATAGTTTGAAAACATAGACTGATATGAAAGATTCAATAGATCATAAGAAGTATGTAGGCAGAAAAGTAATGAAGGACTGAAAAATTGGGCCAAAGCCACAGAAAGGAGAGAAAAGAAAATAGTAGAGATGATTTTGATGTTATAGGAAAATTAAAATATCAACATCTATATGATAAGGGTAAAAAATGTGAACATGTTAAGGATTTAAATAAATATACTAACACCATACAAAAATTAATGGAAGAAACTTTTAGAAGTTAAAAATAGAATTACCCTATGACCCAATAGCTGTATTACTAGGTATTTACCCAAAGAATACTAAATTACTGACTACAAAGAACACATTTACATCAATGTTTATAGCAGCCTTAACAGCAATCACCAAATTATGGAAAGAGCCCAAACATCCCTTGAGTAATCAATGAATAAAGAAGAGGTGGCATATACATATAAAAAGAAATATTAATCAGCCATCAGAAAGAATGAAATCCTGCCATTTGTAATGGCATGGATGGAGCTAGGGTGTATTACGCTAAGCAAAACAAGTCAAAGAAAGACAAATACCATATTATTGCATTCATGTGAATTTAAGAAACAAAACATGAATATAGGGGAAGAGAGACAAAAAAGAGAGGGACACTAACCTAAGAGACTCTTAACTGTAGAGAACAAATAGGGTTGAAGGAGGAGAGGTGGGGGGGGATGGGCTAGATGGGTGATAGGTATTAAGGAGGGCACTTGTGATAAGCTCTGGGTGTTATATGTACATGATGAATCACTAAATTCTACTTCTGAAATAAAAATTGCACTACATGTTAACTAACTAGAATTTAAATAAAAACTTAAAAAATAAAAATAAATTTAAAAAAAGAAGAAGAAACTGTTCCTGGGGATAAGGTCTTTTATATAACTGATAAAATTGAATGAATGCAAAACATTGTGGCAGTAATGACTTTCAGCTTTTTGGATAATTAATGTGCATTTAAGTATAAATCAAGTATTTTATTCCTTCATAGAATTTCTATTTCAGAGAGTAGGAAATGAAATTACAGTGGCACACAGAACCCATGCATGTTCTGATTATTATTTATATGTGATTTTTGTGATATCAGGAACATATTCAACTTGGTTTACATTCATTTTTGTCCAAAATAAATTGATCAGGTGTGCCTGGGTGGCTCAGTTGGTTAAGTATCAGACTCTTGATTTCAGCTCAGGTCATGATCTCAAGGTCATTAGATCCAGCCCTGTATTGGGTGCAGAGCCTCCTTGGGATTCTCACTCTCCTTCTCCCTCTGGTCCTCCCCTGCACTCTCTCTCTCAAAAAAAAATTAATAATAAATTTATCAGATATTAGAGGAGAGGACTCATCTTCATTTTAAGGAATTTTTTTTCTTTCAAGTTGGTGCCAATTGCCTTTGAATAAGACTACATTGACAAACATAAAGAGTTTTCTATAAGGCCACGGTCAAAAATAAGAAAAGTGATAGAAGGATTTTTGAAGACTTCTGAAGATGGACCTCAAGGCCAGTATTGACAGAACCCTCTAAAGGATTTTATATTTCATGCCAATTTGATGCCTACTAGAATTTCCTGTTGATAAATTTCTTTTTTTTCTTTTTTTTTTTTTTTAAATTTCTATTTATTTATGATAGTCACACACAGAGAGAGGCAGAGACACAGGCAGAGGGAGAAGCAGGCTCCATGCACCGGGAGCCGATGTGGGACTCAATCCCGGGTCTCCAGGATCGGGCCCTGGGCCAAAGGCAGGCGCTAAACCGCTGCGCCACCCAGGGATCCCGCTGGTGATAAATTTCAAGATGTTTTTTTGTGTATAGGGTAAAGTAGAAGCAAAGATTTTGTTTGTTTGTTTGGTTTGGTTTTCAAAGAATCATGCCCAATTGATCTAGTATTGATTAATTTCTTTCAAAGTTGCTTTGCAGTTTTACCATACAGATCACACACACACACACACACACACACACACACACACACACGAGCTTAGACTGATGATGTCAGAGTAATTGATGCTTTTGATGTTATTGTGGAGTTTTTTGTAGTTTCAAGTTTTTATTTAAATTCCACTTAGTTAACGTGGTGTGATATTTACACACTTACATATAATACCCAGTGTTTAAATGATCTTTTTTTTTAAACTTTGAATTTACAATTGCCTGCTTTTATTTTGTAGAAACACAGTAGGTTTTGCTTACTGACCTTGTATTCTGTGAAAATGCTCAATTTATTTATTAGATTTAGTAGCATTTTAATAGATTACTTGAGATTGTCCATATCGGAAGTAATATGGTCTGTGAACAGGGGGAATTTTATTTTTCCTCTCTAATCTTCATATGATGTTTTTTTCACCCATTGTTATGATGGGTTTTCTAAAGAATGATGTGTCCATGTCTAGTGTCAGGATAATATTGATGTCACAAATTTAGGTGGGAAGTGTTCTCTTCAACTTTTGAAAATGTTGTTAACAACAGGTATTTTTTTGCTTGAATACTTGAGAGTATTCACTAGAGAAGTTCTCTGGACCTGGGAATTTTCTTTTTAGGCATATAGGGATTTTCCCCTTTGAATATTCTTAAGAGTCTACCTTTCCTGATTTAATAAATCCTCTATTTTTATTAGTGTTGCATAACATATATTTTCAGTAATTTTATTTTCAATCAGTGTATATAATTTAAAGTATGATTCTTGTAGACAGAATATAACCAGGACCTATTTTCTTTTGTAATTTGGTATGAATAAATCACTTACACTTAATGCAATTTTTAACTGGATTAAATGTCTATCTTGAGAATCATATACTATTTATTCCCGTTTTTTTTCTCTCCTTTTATGGATTTTTCTTTAGTATCTTTATATTCACTTCATCTAGGTTTTACAATACAGTTATATAACTTATCAAAGTGGAGATTGAAATGAATATTACACATCTTCAAATGTAATATATAAATCTTACAATACAGTCCCAATTTTTCTTCCCATCTTTTTATTATTATTGCTATTATACATTTTATTTTTCACACATTTCAAACAATGCATTGCTACTTTTTTGGTTTTAGACATGTGACTTTTGAGAGATAAAAATATATTTTATATCTACCTTTAATCACTTATATTAATCATTTCGTTTTAAAGATTCATATTTCTGTTAGTGTTTTATTTCTTCTGTCTAATGACTTTTGAACATTTTTGTGGTACAGATTATTTGGTAATAAACTCTATCAGCTTTAATTTGTCTGAAAAAAAACTCTATTTCTAGATTTTTAGTGAAATATACCTTCACTCTATATATAAAATTCCGTGTTGGCAGTGATTTACTGTTATTTCAGCATTTTGGAGATGTCAATCCATTATCTTATGACTTAAACATTATTCCTTTCAATGTGTTATATATTTTATTCTCACATTACTTTTAGGGTTTTTTTAATCTTTAATAGGCAGTAATGTGAATATGTGTATGTGTGTGTGTCTATGTTGATATTTATCCTCTTTAATTCATGTAGCTTCCTGGATCTATGGTTTGATTTCTTTCACTATTTTTAGAAATATCTCAACCTTATATCTTCTTTTTTTTTCTACTACATTCTCTCTTTTGCTTCTAGTATTCAACATATCAGTATGTTAAATTGTTTAACATACAATTTATTTTTGTATTTATTTTCTACAGTTCTTAGAGATGCTGGATTCATTTGTTTCCATTTTTTTTAAACTCTCTTTTTTTTTTCACTTAGTGTTTGATCATGGGTAATTTCTATTTACCTCTTTTCCTGAATTCTTTTTTTTCTGCTGTGTCAGGTCTACTGATTGGTCCATGGAGGCACTTTTCATCTCTGCTATGTATCTTTTTCTCCCTTTTCCATTTGAGTCTTCTTATAGTTTCTATTTTTCTATGAAATTCCCCAACTGCTCTTGGATGCTGCGCACCTTTTCTACTAGAGCCTCTAACACATTAAGCACACTATTTTAAACTTCCTGTCTGTTCCAACACCTAGATCATATCTGAGTGGGGAATTTTTACTTCGCATTTATAACTGGAAATGTGTTTGCATATTCTGCTAGTATGTCAGCAGGCAGAGTTGAATTAATTTATTCAAGAATTGAGTTCATGTGGGTTTTATTGTTTGAATGTGCTGGCTTCAAATGACTTCACTGTTACCTTGTCCTTAGGGTGTTAGCTGGTTTGCTAAAGAATTTTTCTTAATAATTCTTCGCTGCTTTAGGCCTTTTCTGTACACTTATACCTCGGAATATATGTGTCTCTCTGTGCAATTGTTTCTCTCTGAGCATAGATTATTGGTGCTTGTTACTGCTCTTTTTTTTTTTTTTTTTTGGTAGCCAGTTTATGGGGAAGGATACTTCTGAGTCTCAGGACTAGTCCTAGTAATTTACCTCCTTCACCAGTGAAAGGAAAACTGTAGGGGAGAAATAGTATTTTTTTCCTGTGCCCTTTCCAAGCTGCAGTAGGCCTTCATATATCCTGCAGGTAGTAGAGCTTACTGCCCATCCCCTAATGGTTTAATCCTCCTTTTTATACCAGGTCTACACCAATTAAAATGCTTTGTTCTATCTTCATTACCATCTCTGATAGTTCCCATGATCTCCCAGGAAAGAGCCTATGCAAAGGTACAATACCCCTTGTGTATGTGGCTCCCAGGGGTTCTATGTCTTCACTGTGATCCACACTCAGCATTTGCCACTTCGTGAACAAATTTTACTGTTACATTACTCACCTTGTTCACACTACATGTTTATTGAGAACTTATTCCATACCAAACAGGAGGCTAGGCTCAAAGGATTCAACCATAAGTAACATAGATGCTTCCAATTATAGTACCAATTTTTCTCAATTTTGTCTGCATATTAGAGTTTTCGTGTCTCTAGGTGTCTCCAAATAGCATCCGAGATAAATTAAACCAGATTCTCTGGAGATGGGATCCACATAATTGTATTTTCTAAAGTTCCCCAGGTGATAACAGAATATACCCAAAGCTAACCATTAGACACTCTGCAATCCTACCTCCTGTGATCTCTGTTTCTCTTCAATTTAGCACTGAGGGCCTTATCAAAATATGGCTTACTGTGTAATAGGACAGCTTCCTCCTAGGGCAAAAAAAAGCATTTGCTGAATTGAAAATGGAAAGTAATCTTTTACAAATAATTATTTCTTTTATCTGGCTGTGGGTCTGTGGTATTTACCTGATGAGTCAATTTTTATTACCTGTTTTCTATTTATTTCAAATTAGGGAAAACTCCACTTCATGTTTTGAATCAATGGGGTGATATTTATGGGTTGGAGCGTGGCAAACAAATTACAGACATGATCTCTGATTTCCCAAGGTGAGCTCTAGGCATTTCCTGTGAGGTGGATTTTAAAATGTATTGCATCTAGTTATTTGGAGACAGAAAAGTATTCCAAATCCAGACAAGATTCCCAATACTATAAACCCTATTTTTGAGCAGTCAAATTATTTCCCTGGAGGACTTTGAGATAACACAGTTTTCAAAGACAAAAGAAAACACGGGACTGTTATTACTTGCAAAGACATTGACCTAAAAGTTCAAGGTAAAATTTTAATGAGATATAAGACGACTCTTTTGTACTCTGTCCTATTGGACCAAATTGACCAAAAATAACAGCATCCTGATTGCACTGCTTTGTCTGCATTAATGTCTCTGGCTTTACCATTCGATGAGGCTATAGCTAGACCTGAGGAAAAACAAAATAGCAAGGAAAATGAGAGCAAGAGACATTATTGGCTCATCATGCATGATCTTTGGCCTTCTTTCCTCTTCTTGACTACTTTTTATCATTCGAAACACAGAAGCATTAACACACTCTATATTTAGTACATTTCAGGAAACTGGACTTTCTACCTGTTCAGATTTACACATGTAGACAGGGCACAAAAGATCAGAAAATTCCAATTATTGAGCAAGAATAAAGGGGATTTTGATAACAAAACTTCAAAGGGAAGTCCAAGTATAAACCCAAATACAGGTGGATGACCAGAGAGCCCTTCTCCCATCTGACTGAATCTCAACCGATATGGGGGGACTGATCCTACCTGTAGAGCAAACGCCATGGTAAGATTAAATAGCTTCACTGACTAAAGGATACTAGAGGTGTGTGCACAGTCACAAAAATATAAAACTGATTTTGAACCCCTGCCCTATCCCAGTCCCCATATCCTCTATTAAGTTAGTTTTATACAGGAGAGGTTATGAGGGTCTCCAAGTGAGACTCATTTACTCTGTTAAAAAGATGCAAGATTAGCTCGTGTAAATTAAATTTATCAAATTATGGAGGTAAAATAATCTGATCAATCTTCCTATTAAATAAAAATCAATAAAAGTGCCAAGCAAGATCTTTTTTAAAGGTAAGTATTTTACTATTGTTGAGCTGGAAAGAAAAAAAAATCCCTCAGAGGTCATAACTAGTAAAAGTAGGACTCTTATCAGTTAAGGAAGGGCTATTAAAAATAGTCAAGCATGTTTTGAGACATACCCAAATACACCTTTTAAAAGTAAATACATAATTGTTGAAACTTAAAGTTAACTGGATTATTTAATAAGAAATTAAGACACAACTAACCAATCAATGAAATGAAAGTATAGCTAAAGAAGATTTCCGGAAGGCAGAGAAGAAAACACAGTAGATAGGGATAAAAAAAAAAAAATGAAAGAAATAGTAATTTAATTAATAAGATTTTTTTATCTTATTTGAATCTCACATGAGAAAAGAGAGGATGAAGAAGCGATATTTTATGATAATGAATGAGAATATTAAAGAATTAGTTTTCAAAAAAACTGATAACCATATTAACAAAGCTGAACAAATCACTATTTCATCATGTTAACCCTCCACTCCCCCCCGCCTGCAGAAACACCTAGAATGATCAGTCATCTCAGATTATAAAACCCAAAGAGGACATCTTAATAGCAGCTAGTAATTTCAGAGAGATTATTTATTAAAAAATAATAATATGTACACTAACAGCAAAGTTTCACATAGGAATGCAGAAGCCAGAAAAAGGGAGAGAGAATCTTTTCTTAATGTGCTAATTAAAAAAATATGCCAGCCTGATATCAGTGTAGCTACCCTTGCTATCTTATTGCTTCCATTTGCATAGAATATCTTTTTCCCTTCCTTCCCTTTGAATCAATGTGTGTCATTGAAACTGAAGTATCTTAGAGGCAAGATGTAGCCAGATTTTGTCCTTTCTTTCTTTCTTTCTTTCTTTCTTTCTTTCTTTCTTTCTTTCTTTCTTTCTTTCTTCTCTTTCTTTCTTTTTCTTTCTTTCTTCTTTCTTTCTTTCTTTCTTCTTCTTTCTTCTTTCTTTTCTTTCTTTCTTAGTTCTTTTTTCTTTCTTTCTTTCTTTCTTTCTTTCTTTCTTTCTTCTTCTTTCTTTCTTTCTTGTCAGCCACTCTATGCCTTAATTGGATAACTTAATTCATTTATATTTAAAAGTAGTTATTGATAAGTAAGGACCCACTAATACCATCTTATTAATTGTTTCCTGGCTGTTTTATAGTTCCTTTGCTCCTTTCTTCCCCTTTTGCTGTCTTCCTTTGTGAACTGGTAATTTTCCATAGTGGTGTGCTTTGAGTTCTTTCTCTTTTACCTACCAACTGTAGGTTTGTGTACCTGAAATTTTGCTAAGAGTAAACCTTAAGCATTCTCACCACACACACACAGAAAAAATGGTACATATGTGTGATAATGGATGTGTTAACCAACCTGCTTGTGGTAATTATTTCACACAGTGTATGTAGGTCAAAACATCACATTGTATACTTTAAATGTATACAATTTTATTTGTCAAAAATATCTCCATAAGTTGGAAAAAAATACACCAATAATTCTCTTTTAAATACATCAGCCTGGCATGTACACACAGTGAATTTATTTTTCAGTGAATAAAGAAAAATGAAGATATTTTTAGATGAACAAATGTGGAGCTAGCATTTGCCAGCAATAGGTAATTGCTAAGATAGAGCAGGCCTCATGGCTCTTGATGGTCTGGAAAGAATTGTAACTTCTCCATGACTGTGAACAGGGGCTGGCGGATTAGCTGAGGTGGGGACAAAGCTGGTATTCTGAACTGCAGGGCCCCTCGTTAAAATTGGACAGATATTAAGAAGGGTGTTCACTGTCCACCGGAGAAAATAGTCGTGAAAACAGAAAGAAACTACTTTTACTCTGAGAGGATAATTGTCAGGGTTGAAAAATGCTGGCGAGAGTAGTGGTGGAGCTTCCACTAAGCACAGCCTATAAATGCATGCTACTTTCATTAGACTTATCCAGATAAAGAGCTTAGATACCAATCCTCCCAAATTCCCCAAACCCAGTTGTGCCTGCTTCCTCTCTATGAGGCAGCTAAAGCAGAAAGAGATGGATTTTTGAACCAGATTGTGACTGAAATAGTAATCCTAAATTACCAGTCGACCACTGCATTTCAACACAGCAGAATCCACCCTGATTAATGTGTTCACAGTAAAGAGGTCAGAGTATTTTTTTAAAGATGTTTTAGCTATGAAGTTTAAGTATTACATTTATAATTCTGGGAATTTACATTTTGCAACTGCTACTGTTTTAGATAAATTCTATCAGAAAAGTCAAGATGTGGGCTTTTCTGATAAGATGGAAGGGGAAGTCTAAGGTATGGGATTGTAGGAGAGGAGACATGGCCTTTGCTTATCAAGGTGGCACTTATCAAAGTTAGATATTGATTCAAACTCCCCTCAGGTCTCTCTAGTCATGATCAACATGTGGCACAATGCTTTGCACACTGCAAGCAATCAATAAGTATAGAGGGAATGGTTGTAGGGATATAGAGTGAAAAACCTAAACATGTGATTTGAATAAAATTCATAGAAGTTTTAATTGAAAAAAGGTATCAGCCAAGATTGAGGCACCCAGAATGATGTCTAGACATTTGTAATTGCTATTTTGTTTAAGTTTTCTCTCCCCAAAAGCTAAGAGTGGAGAAATAAAGTGAGCCATGCCAAATTTTAGGTGGATTGTGCAGTATATTTTTATCTCAAAGTTCTTTTGTTAAAATATGGACTGCTACTGACAGTGTATGAACTCTTATTTTAACTTAGGATTTATTATAACAGACTTGGCTTTTTTTTATTGTTGTTATACATGGAGAGCAAGCTTAACAAAGACATGGGCAGTATTCTACTTAAAATTGAACATGATTGATTATTTATTTATTTATTTATTTATTTATTTAATTTATGCATGAGAGACACAGAGAGAGTGGCAGAGACACAGACAGAGGGAGAAGCAGGCTCTTCGAGGGGAGCTAGATATGGGACTTGATCCTGGGACCAGGATCACACCCTGAGCCAAAGGCAAACGCTCAACTGCTGAATCGCCCAGGAATCCCTGATTTTATTTAATAAAGATTTGGTACACTATTCAAAATCTCTATTAGTGCATGTTACATTGAATATCCAAAAATTCTAAAATTTTTCTGAATTATTAGTCAAGTACATATGCTAAAACAGTAAAAATTTTGGTACTTACCCTTCTAAATACTTGTAGTATTGCACAACATAGAAACTTTTGAGCCAATTAGGAAATCCCCAAATGGAAAATATATATTCATTAGATTTTCCAGGAATTCCAGGAATTATTTTAAAAAAAAAAGTTCTCATCCTATGATAACTCAAACATTGAAATTACTTGCTTTGCAGAAGAGATTAACAAAACTTTTTTGTTTGGATTTTCAACCAAATCTGTTGGCCCTTTTTAGGATCATTCCAATTGTGTCTATGCAAAATATAGTGAGGAAAAAAACTTGCTGAAGTTGAGGATAACAATTTTATGCACTCTTCCTTTACTGTGAGCACATGGCTTTTAAAGAAGCAGTAGTCTGGTTAAAACAAACAAACTAAAACTAAAGAAAATATTCACAATGTCAGCAGATTGAACTTCTTGATATACCTATAATTCATGTTGCTGTAAGATAGGACAACACAAGCCAGTGGCAGTTAGAGAATTCTCTAAAGGGAGGAGTTACATCATCAACAGAAGGTCAGGAGAAATAAGGAGGGAGAAGTTCTCTTGTTCAGCCCATGGTTCATGCATACAAAGAATCCTGTGTTACTTGGAGCGCTTGGATGCTTGGATGCCAGTCATGATTCTAGGATCCTGGGATCAAGCCACACATTGGGCTCCCTGCTCAGTGGGGAGTCTGCTTCTCCCTCTTCCTCTGCACCTGCTCGTGTGCACTCTCTCTCTTACTCTGTCTCTCAAATAAATACATAAAATCTTTAAAAAAAAATCCTGTGTTGCTTAAGCAGCCACTGACACCTAATCATCATTAGCAACATCAAGTACATTTTTAAATGAAAAATCACCACTGACAGTATTTCTCTATACTAATTCTACTATCTTCAGAATTAAGTCTCTCTCCAATCTTGGGTCCTTAGTGTTTGTTTTGTTTCTTTATTCCCACGGATGCAGCTAGAGCTTCAGCACACATTTTTTATCATGATGCGTTTGACCTCGCATATTGTGTCTGTAATTTCCACTCAATAATAGAATGTTTGCTTCTGTTACTTTCCAAAATTGTCCAACTGCTGAGCTGGATTCACATCATTAGGTCATCAAACTGCTACGTAGAATAAATAGCAGTGCTTTAGTTTCAACTGCAACCTAATTTTACAATTTTATTCCAAACCAGCTTGTTCTAGTTGTATCTTGATTGCTTTGCAAAATGTTGTGTTCATGCTCCATTAGACAAATGCCAACACTATAATTCATCTAGCAGAGACGTGAAGGTGGGGAGTGACGCCAAAAGGTGCTTCCCAGAAACATACTATTTAAATGGGTTTCACTAATTGCCATAGAGGGATTTTCTGCTGATCCCATTGATAGTTTTTATACTGAACGAGAGTTATTAAAATAAAAATGTTTTGCTCCTGAATAGCACATAGGGGTTCCTTTTGCTACCAAATACAACAAATTGTCAATGAGGAACATAAAGACAAGTGTGAAGATGATAGATGATAGATAGATAGATAGATAGATAGATAGATAGATAGATGATAGATAGAATTTTTTTCTGGATACATTTTAAACCAAGGGAAAAGCAAAGGTAAATTTAATAAAACAGGAAACATATTTAAAGGGTGCTAATTTCATCTTAGAAATCTCCCACTTCTAAAAAAAAATCTCCCACTTTCAGTTGATTTATCTAAGTATTGTCTATTTTAAGAACATTGTGAATACACTAATATTTCCAGTGTATTTATTTTGATGAATGGCTAACACTCAGTCTCAGTGTGTGAATTTTGCTTGCCTATCACTTTAACCCTGTCTCACAAGACATCATGTAATTTTTTTCATGTTTTACGATACTCAAATACCTCTTTCCAAAGTTCTATTTTGCTGAGTAATTAACCATTATTCAGGCTTGTAGTTGATTTGCTAATTTCATATTAACATGGGATTTTTCCTTTTATCCAGACTAGCCATATGTCTCATTCTCTCATGTACCTGCCTATTTGTTGTTGCTAATATGAAATCATAGTAGTTCAAGTAGATAAAATAACTTCACCATCTGACAACAAATACCCATTTAATATTTACTTATAACCTCTAAAATACTGTATTTCTGAGTGGGGATATAGGCAAAAAGAAAAAAAAGTACCAATATGCTTATTAAAATTATATACAATTGCAAAAGCAAGAAGGAAAAGATCAGATATTTTAAAAGTCCCATATGAAAGGAAAATAAAGTACAACAGAAGTTCAAATACAGAGCTCTTACTTTAGATGAGCTTTAAGCGCAGCTTGGCAAGATGAATCAGAGTGTGACCATAGAGATGGAGGAAGAGTATTCCAAGTGAAAATGATAGTATGAGCAAAGTTCCTGAGGCACAAAAGCTTAAAAAGAGTTACCTAAATACCTATTAACAATTTCTGGATGCATGGATGCATACATGATTCAGCATATAGAAGAAAGAGTGTTTAATAAATGTTTATGGGGCACCTGGGTGGCTCAATCCATTAAGCCTCTGACTCTTGGTATAGGCACTGGTCATGATCTCAGGGTCATAGGATTGAGCCCCAAGGGGAGCACTGTATCAGGCTCCATGCTCAGCATGGAGTCTTCTTGTCTCTCTCCCTTTGCTCCTTCTCCCACTTGTGCACTCTTCTCTTTTTCTCTCAGCTAACTAGCTAACTAACTAGATAAATAAATAAATAATAAATAAATAAATAAATAAATAAAATCTTTTTAAAAATGTTTATCAATTGTGTCAAATATTTCACTGATCAAGGAGGATGAAGGCTAAGAAGGATTTTAGCTATGTGCATTTTAGCTATAGTAGAGAAGATATTTTGTGATTGAGGCCAAGGACAAAAAAACCTTTATGTTTCCTTTATGTGCAGGCTATCTTAGTATATGCTCAAGATATTTGTTCTATCTTCCCTTTTCCATGTAGAACCAATAAGTATGATTATGAATGGAAATAGTACACAAGATTTAAACACAGTTATAGGAGGCAAAAATATAGATGGATATTTGAAACAGTTGTACATGGGATTTTAAAAGGTGTATCAGGGGATCCCTGGGTGGCACAGCGGTTTAGCGCCTGCCTTTGGCCCAGGGCGCAATCCTGGAGACCCCGGATTGAGTCCCACGTCGGGCTCCCGCTGCATGGAGCCTGCTTCTCCCTCTGCCTGTGTCTCTGCCTCTCTCTCTCTCTCTCTCTCTCTGTGATGACTATCATAAATAAATTAAAAAAATTAAAAAAAAGTTTTTAAAAAAAGGTGTATCACCCCTCTTGCCCCCCAAATAAAACAATATGTGTTTCTCTCATGTCTAAGGTATATTTATTTCATTTTCCAAACAGTAAGTTATCTGGTAGTTTTAGTAGAAGAGTAGAAACCTTGTCTCTAAAGGAGGGCAATGCTAAATGGGCTTATGCCAAAGACACCACAGGCCACTTCCATGTATCCTTCTTGGAGGTGAATTTACTCTTACTCAAAAAACCAAATAGTTTAAATGCTGCACACAGTCTTTGTGGTCAAGAAAGACTTTCATCCTTGACCCTACAATTAGGGTACGAGGGATGCACCAGGAATGACATAATGTTCTCTCTGGATTCATTGACTGACTCTCTTTCATCTTTTTCATCCTTCCTATTTTTACCTTGGATTTTCCAAAATTTAAATGTTAAAAAAGGGACAATATGCATATTTATAGGCATATTTTTTACCCAGAATAATTTAGGATCGGGGGATTTTTTTCTTTTAGATTTTACTTATTTATTCATGAGAGATACACAGAGAGAGGTAGAGACACAGGCAGAAGGAGAAGCAGGCTCCCTGCAGGGAGTCAGATGTGGAACTTGATCCCTAAACCCCAGGATCATGTCCTGAGCCGAAGGCAAATGCTCAACCACTGAGCCACTCAGGCACCTAGGATTGGGGGATTGTTATAAGAACCTGGAAGATGTATACTATTTCTCATTGATTAAAGATAATAAGTAATACTTTATATATTCCTTGTGATGATTTAATGATTAGCACAATGACTAATAATTATTGTATGTATATTATGAATTTGGCCTACTTTTCTTCCATTTAATTTCTGTAAGTACTCCGTATGAATATGTGTAGGTATACAATTAAAATGGAAGAAACTGAGATTTTTAAGAGTAATTAATAGAAAAGTAATGTGTTTTAATAGTTTTCTAAAATTGCCTCTTATTGCCTATTATGTTAATTCTTTTCATTTCCTTTAAAACTAGAAGGTACCCACATATCACTGAGATGAGCAGAGATTCTGGAATGCCAGAGCATGCCTATCCTTTGATATTTGCTTTATCTAAGGAAAATGGAGCCGACTCAAGACCACAAACTCAGCTCTTAAAAGGAAAACATTAACAATCTATCCAGATATATCAAATCCCTGGACCAATATAAGGGTTTAGATCCCAGCAATAAGTTAGAAACTGAAAAACATAAGACTTTTTTTTTATGCGGAGAGTTTACAATGGAATACATTACATCAGTAATGCCATGCAATAGATGGCCTCAAATTCTTCTCTGCTCTACAAGCCCAGAGGGGAAATAGAGTGATTTTCAATAATGCTGCAAAATAATGGACTCAATTCTCCCCTGCATCTCAGAGAATATGGGTTTCTTAAACATGAAGAAACGAATATCTGCCATTTTCATTCCAGTCCTATATCCCACAATTGAATCTTTCCAAAATTAGGTTTAGAAAAAAAACAGTGATTCACACCAAACAGAACTACTCATTCAGTTGTAGTGTGTGTGTGTATCTTTGTAAAATGTAGTACTGATACTTAAAAATCTACATGCAAATGTTGAATTAAAAAAACTACATTGGAATAAATTTCAGTAATAAATCAATAGTTAAAATATTTAATTTTAAAAGTGAAACTATCAATCATTAAAAAATATATTGGGAAGATGGAGAAGAAATTTAAAAACAAAGCATACATTTGAATTTATGGCATATATAATATAAAGATAAAAGGGTAATATCAATGTTATTAATGGCAATAGGTTATTGATTATTTCACATCTTCTAGCCAGTATGTTAATTACCTTCTGGTTGTATATCATTTGATTCTTGCATAAGCTATATAGTGTAGGTAACTATTATTATCCTTATTTTACAGATGAGGAAGCCATGCTTCTAGTAATAGAATTAGAAAGGGACTCTTTTGAACCTATATGTGTTTCTAAAGTCTGGGAAGTTAAACCCTACATGATAATGGATTAGTGCATCATAAGCATGTGTGTGTACCATATGGTTTTCTCCAAATGATGTCATCACTTCATCTCTTATATATAGGCAACCATAATATATAAATGTGTTTAGTATGTTTATATTTTGTATAAAACATACATTTTATCTATCTATCTATCTATCTATCTATCTATCTATCATCTATCTATACATACCTAAGAAGAGATGTTCAAAGCAGGAAATTATAACCAGGGAAATGTAAATCAAAATAATATTGAGATACTACGGTACTATCTTATACACACTGCATTATCAAAAACCATGTAGTTCGATAATACTACTTGTTTTAAAGGATGTATGCTAAGAATTTAGAAGTAATTTGAATCATATGATACAAGCATTTCAAATATATATTTTTCTTTGCATATATATGTATATATATATATGTACACATACACACACATGCACACACACAAAAACATTCCTGATGGGAGTATAAATCAGCATCATAACTTTGGAAAAAATATTATCTTATAAAGTGAGTATACATAACCCAAGAATATACATAAGAAACACTCTTGTAGTCATACCATAGTAGAGATATATTAAAAAGGCCCATATACCACTATTGATAAAAAGGGAGGAAATTGAAAACAAATTAAATATGCATTGAATGGAAGATAGTTAATCAAATATGCTATTTTGACCCAATAGACTATTATACAAAACACTGAACATAATACATGTCCATACAATGACTAAGTGGATCTCAGTGACATAATATTTAATAAGAAAGTACAAGCCACAAAAGACTACAATGAAAATAACTTTTGAAAAATTAGGTTAATTGAAAAACAAATAAAAGTAATATTTTATTTAGTTGAATACACATACATTTGGCAGATTAACTAAATTAGGAATGAATATAAGGAAACTGGTTGCCTGATCTCAGAGTATAAATAGGGTTATGTAACTTATTGGTAAGTTTAATTTATTGTGTTGCATGATGGGTCTTGTCTGTCTATTGTCTTAGTAAAATAAGTAATATAAAATAGAATAAAAGTGGATAATGGCAATTTTAGGGCAACATATAATACTGTTTAATGAAGCAAGAACTATGACGCATTTTCTTTTATGAATACGACTCCACCTCTAAAAAGAGAAAAGAAGCAGCAGAAATGTTCAAATCCAAATTTCCAGTTTGGCTGGGTTGTATTTCATTCTGACCAGATTTAACAAGAGCCATCCTGCTGGGTATCTGGGCACTGCCATATAAGCAATACTAGCTTTAGTCTCAGCATACACATTACTTTCTCTTGAACTATTCCTAGATGCTCGAAATTCAGGATGTTACTTATATGTATCTCGGACTGCTCTAGGTTGGTTTCTCAAGAAACAGATTCTGAGATTAAGGTTTGTACTCAGGAAGTTGATTGGCAAGCACTTTTAGGAACAAACAAACAAAAACAAAAAACAGAAAAACATCTAACAGAGTGAGGGAAGCAGGTTTTGGCAGGGTTCATCAGAGCTGCCAGGAGCTCTGTGGACAGTTACCCTTAAGGAATCATCTAATAGAGGTAAGGACCTTTGTATTCCCCCTCAAGACCACTCATTGGATACTGACTTCCCTGGACGAGGTTGCAAACTGTCTGAGCAGGCTTCCTTTGATGCCTGAAGAGGGCTTAGGTGTGAGCTGCCAGTAGCAGAAACTCACCTGGCTGGGGGGGGGAGTGCCGTATCTTGAAGGGGATCTCTGGGCAGCTTACTTTTCACACCAGGGCCCCACTGGATTTTTGTTCTGTGCAGAGACATGTCTTGTCTACCTCTATTTGTCAGTGTCTAGCATTGGGACTGACTCCGAGTACATAACCAACAAATGGCTATATTATTATTCATTACCAACATACACTTTGATTGTTACAATTCTCACCCTACAGTACATCATTATAATTTTATCACACTTATCCATCCTCAACAAATTTATTTTCCCCATTTTTGATGGCACAACCTGGATGTCTAGCCAGTAAAGTAGTTTGCCTGATGTAAAAACATTGATTGTGACTGAACTATAGCCCTCATCGTGGTCTTCTATATTTAAGTCCAATGCTTCTTATCAAATAAAATAAATTTAACTTAGATTGAGCAAAAATCAAGATAGAGACCTCTGGAAAGCCCATGAGAACTAAAAGGCAAACTATCACCCACAAACTGTGTGACAAACAGCACTAGGTAAACTTTTTGCCTAAAAAAGTTAAGTTTTAAAAAGTTTAAACTAACAGCCAGGTAAACTTTTGGCAACCCAGTTAGAAGATACTCTCACGGAAGTATCTAAGAGTTCTTGTAGAAAAAAAGATAGCAAAATTCAAGGAGTAAAGACTCCTTAGTTGCCAACAAAAAAAATCCAAAATCCAAAATCCAAAATCCTTAGTTGCTAACATGACTCACCATATGCTTATAGGAAGTTATATTCACAGGGGGAAAAGCCCCATTTTGGAAAGTAACAATATTAAATAAAAAGCAAGGAATTAAAAAAAAAAACCTGCAATAAACATAAGTATATATACAGAAGGAAGCCAAAGAACAAGCAGCCCCAAACAGCTATGCCAATAGAGAAGTGAATGAGAATAAAATAAAAAACATTATAAAACATGTTTCTTTTTTGATCAAGAGCTAAAAAAAGAATAAAATTTCAGTGGATTACAGATAAAACTACAGACAGAGATAAAAAGTTAGCTGGCATAAGTGAGGATAGAAATGCGAAAAGAAATAAAATCAACACTAAAATGATTGCCTTACAATAAAACAAGGCACTCTTGAAAACATAAGACAAAGGATGAGCAATTCTATTTGGAAAAAAGCAGAATTGAAATTATGTAAGGAAAATGAAAGATATTTGTTGCAGGCAAAAGTAGAGTTGAAATAAAAGACTGTGATTTCTCACAAACAGAATTGAACAAACAGGAGATAAAAAAATGTTTAAATTCCTTAAAAGTTGCATGACAGAAATCACCTGATTATTTAGATTAGAAGGACCAACATGAACAGGAGAATGCAACATAAGAAACGATGCACATTAGGATCCCTAGGTGGCACGGCGGTTTGGCGCCTGCCTTTGGCCCAGGGCGCGATCCTGGAGACCCGGGATCGAATCCCACGTCGGGCTCCCAGTGCATGGAGCCTGCTTCTCCCTTTGCCTGTGTCTCTGCCTCTCTCTCTCTGTGACTATCATAAATAAGTAAATTTTTTAAAAAATTAAAAAAAAAGAAATGATGCACACCAAGTTAAGGTTTATAAATTCAAGAACATGGAAATAATTTGAAGGCTAGTCAGTGCTCATCTTCTACAAATCACTTGCACTGGAAAAAATTGTTGATGAGTTTTGGACATTATTTTAGTACCAAATTAATAGCGTTAAAAGAGAAGCTGAAGCATATTAGATTTTTTTAAGATTTTATTTATTTATTCATGAGAGAAAGAGAGAGAGAGAGAGAGAGAGAGAGAGAGAGAGAGAGGCTCCATGCAGGGAGCCCGATGCAGGACTCGATCCCAGGACTCCAGGATCGGGCCCTGGGCTGAAGGCAGCGCTAAACCGCTAATCCACATGGGCTGCCCGCAAATTTAATTGTTAAGGATTTATTTGAACAAAAAGCAATTCCAATGGGACAGCACCACAGTGGTTAGGAGTGGTCCACCCACAAAGAGAAGAAGGAAAAGCAAAGTAAGAAAGTTATTTGGTTGTAATTAAGCAGTTGCATTATTTGAGAAAGCCTGATTGGATGTTTGTAATCAGTTGTCCTTAGGTTTCAATTTCTTAACTTTGGGGCATGACCTGCACAGGTTTTGGTTTACTTACTTAGGCTCCTAAAATGTTAAAGCCACCTCAGTTGAATGGCCTCTGGTTTTAATTATTATATTTTCCCCTCTGGGTTTAATTAATTTAACAATAGGATTTCTCCAATAAGTAACAATACATGCCATAACTACTTCCGAGAGATAAAAATGGTGAATTCCCTAAATCCTCAATGAAATAGCCATCAGAGTGAGAATTGAATTCATTCATCTGTTGAACTAGCCTAACTAGTGGTAGTGACTAGATATTACAAGCATTACAATAGTGAAATAATTTGGTTTCTTGTTTTCCAAGATCATGGGAGTTCATTTGTCCATGATGTATCTGAAGAGAGACAGGTAGAGAAACAGTTGCCGGCTCAATAAGGTGCTCACAGCAACAAATATCTGCTTAAATCACTAAACATTGGAGTCTCTGGGTGGTTCTGAAGGTTAAGTGTCTGACTCTTGATTTAAACTCAGGGTCCTGGGATTGAGCCCCTCAGGGGGCTCCACACTTAGCACTCTGAGCTTCTCAAAAAGTCTGCTTGTTTCCCTCTTCCTCTGCCCCTCCCCCTGCTCCTGCTCACACTCTCTCTTTCTCTAATAAATGAATAACTCTTAAAAAAAAAAAAAAGTAAGGGAAGGGAGAAGAAATGGGTGGGAAATATCAGGAAGGGAGACAGAACATAAAGACTCCTAACTCTGGCAAACGAAGTAGGGGTGGTGGAAGGGGAGGAGGGCGGGGGATGGGGGTGAATGGGTGACGGGCACTGAGGGGGGCACTTGACGGGATTAGCACTGGGTGTTATTCTGCATGTTGGTAAATTGAACACCAATAAAAAATAAAAGTCACTAAACATGTGCAAGTGAAACCAGCAGACACCCCTGCCCTCACATATGTTGCACTACTATTAAGTATGACAATCTGTACATGCCCCTCAGATCTGCTGTGAAACCAAGGGCAGCCCCCAAAATTGATCAAAACCTTATCAAAGGGCTTCTGTTCCCCAAATCTGTCCCCAGGATGGCTAGTTCTCTTTCCCTCCCCTCCATTCCCCTTTCTCCTCTCTCCTCCCTTTCTTTCTCCTTCCTCCCCCTCCTCTCCATATGCATGAATGAGTAATAAAAGTTCCCACCAGGTAGATTTAATAGGTGTAAATAACGTGAAGGGCATAAATGACAGTAAAATGTAGGCGAATCAGAAATAATTCAAGCATTCATTGTCTTTGTTTTAAAGTCATTTATTTTATCGTAATCTAATAAAATTTAATTTCTAATAATGGTTGTGTTTAACAAGCAGTTTGCACAAATTCTGAAAATTTAACAGTTGGTTCTCCTTAGCCTGAAGGAGCTGGCTCTGATGTGCTTCTCAGTAAAGTGGTGGGACACTGGCAAGTGGGGACACTGGGAAAAGCAGATGACCATCACAGACCAGCGATATCAAAATCACTTCTCTGATGAAGATATAATGGTGGTTTTACCACAGTTATGTCATAGACAGAGAGAGACAGCCTTATGATATATTTTTGGAAGCAAAAAATAAGAATTGTCGATACGTTAGATGAAATTAGGGAAGAGTGTATTACATCCAGTGTAAATAAGAAAATATATTTATCAATTAATTCCATAAAAACAGTCCACAGTCTCTTATCCAAAATCAGTGGGATCAGATACCTTTCAGATTTTTTTAAAGAGGTAATCTGGTTCATGTGTGTTAAATGATACCCCCTTTAGGGTAAGGATGATACACTTAAAAATGCATGAATATTCGTATGAGTTGGGTAGATAACCACCATAAATAGGCCTCCATTAATGAAGGTCAGGTTTTGTTGCAAAAAAGAAAATACTTGTTATATAAATGGAAATATAACCTATTTTCCCGATGTAAAGATTTCAGAAATTAAAAAAAATACAATACCAATACTGTTAAAGTTCTAACAGAGATCTAGTTTTTATGTATATAAAGTAAGCACTTTCAGGGTTTACATCTAAATAGAAATACAAAAAAAAAAAAAAAAGAAAGAAAAAAAAAAAACTCCACAAAATCCAATTCTTGTGAGAAAGCGAAAATTGAACTTAGAGTATCAAACAAAATGGTAAGGAAGATACACTGAAGTGATTATCTTTTAGAATTCAGGTAAATCTGGTCTCAGAGATATTTGTTTGACACCACAATAAAATCACCTAAAAAAATTACACAAAAATAAATCACAGACAAAAATTAATATTTTAAAAAGGAAACTATAGAAATATTAGAATAGAACACAAAATCTGTGTAATAAGATTAGCCTCACATTGCAAACAAAATAGATTCTATAAATGAAGAGATTAATGCATCTAATTTTATAAACATTTAAAAACTTGTACAGCAAAATATCTTATTTAGGTCTCAACACAATGTAACCTTTTGGAAAATATACTTATAATATAAATTAAGGACTAATTTCTCCAACACATCAAGAATTCCAGACATGATAAGAGTAGCAATCATTAAAAATTAAAGAAAACTTCAGAAGTTGACAAAAAATAAATAGATAAATGCACAGGGAATGTGCAAGATAAATCTGCTCTCTTCACTCTACAAAGTCCTTCCCCTTTAGTTATTTTCTTGGGCTCAAAACCTCCTGTAGGTTCCGGGCCTCAGCTGGATATACAAAGATTCCAATTTTCACCAAATCTGGAAGGAGTCTGGGCAGGCTGAGCTTCAGTCCAGTGAGAAACGATTATCATGAGAATTTACATTCCATGTTTTATCAACAAAAGCTACAGGACCATTGGTTCTTGTCAATAATGACATTAATTTAAGTATATCTTTCACGGCATATTATTTTTTTTTTCTCACTGACAACATAATCTAAAACTGTATAAAAGGATCAGTGGATGCCCAGAGTTAGGGTGGAGGGAGGAATAGATAGGCAGACCACGGAGGGGTTTTAGGGCAGTAAAACTACTCCTTATGAAATCATAGCAGCAGAGACATGTCATTACACATGTCTCCAAATCATCGCTGTACAACATCTAGAGTGAATCCTAAGGTAAACAATGGTAATAATGATGTGTCAATATAGGTTCATTGATTGCAACAAATGTACTATTTAGGTGGGAGATATTGATAGTAGGGAGACCAGACATGAGCAAAGGAAGGGGGTCTATGGGAACCTCCATACTTTATGGTCCTTTTTGCTCTTAATCTAAAATAGCCCTACAAAATAAAATCCATTTAAAAAATGCTTACTACCTGGCAAGTACTAATCCTTCAATAAATGGCAATTATTATTATTTCCAGTGCAATATTGTTCTACTAGATACAGACTTTATTTTGTCTAGATTTGGTGAAAAATTTTAGAAATTATGGTTACTGACATAAACTTGTATATATTCCATAGAATAGGAGCTTTGCCTGGCAAGGAGTCTAAATGTATAGTCGAAGCTGAATATGTCTCTTCTTTAAATACTGACATACACATTTTAAAACATGAAACAAGAACAATCTATGTAGGAAAAATATGACTAGCAGTCTCTACTCAATATGTCTTATGAAAGGCAAGTATATTTAAAAGAGTTATATAAAATATGTGTGCTCTTTCGCCCCCACTTTATGAGATAGTGCTTCTGTTCTTAAAAGCAAAACAAAATACAGCAGAGTAAAAATTCTGTTGACTCTAAATTGTCAACAGGCTGAATTCCAAACTGATAGCATGACATTAAGAAGTACTTCACCATTTAAGCTTCAATCTACCTTGCCAACTTCATTTCACACAACTATCCTGTGACCTCCATGGGCCAAATGATTTGGCAGCTCTGAACTTATATTTTCTCATTTTCTCTAAAACAGGAATTATTATGTATGGGCTACTTTGGGGGGAAAAAAGAAAGATGAATAATTCAGCAAAGGGTAGCTGCTATCCACCTGAAAATTAATTATTTCCTCCTCTGGGGTGCCAAAGAGTATCATATATATACATATATATTAATGAATCTTTCACTAGTAACTTTTTACTGCAAATATTATTTCTCATATACAAATATAGTTTTCACTAACACTTAAGTGTCATGAAACAGAGGAAAGAACTAAGTTTTGAACTCAAAGTGTTTTATTGGAATTTTCTCTACTAACAACCAAATCATTTCAAGCCAGAATAATGCCAGTATCCTTTAACTTGTTATTCATTAAATGTTAGCTACACAAAGATAAAACTGAAATATAAAAGCTACTGCAATTCTGAAGTGTGTTGTTGCACTTGACAGGATGAGCACTGTGTGTTATAATATATCTTGGCAAATCGAACTCCGCTAAAAATATGTACAAAAAAAAAATGAAGTGTGTTGTATCCTCTTAAATTAAAATGAACTTGATTGAATGAAAATATAATGCATATTTACATACATTCATTACAAAAGAAATAAAGGCAATGGCAAAAAAAATTATCTAAACCAACAAGCAATCACCTAGTTAACCAAGGAATAACAATTGCTGTTTATGCTCTGGTAAATATTCTTTCATTATTTTCTGTTAAATAAATATATATTTAAAACATATGTAACATATAATGCTAGGAAATGACAGAAAGACAATATCCTTTTGTGATGTGCTCTGTTCTCCCTCACAAAGTATTGAATAGACAGGTTTACATAGTCATTCAGCTTAGCAAATATATAATAAGTCCCCATGATGTGCCAGATACTTTTCAGGCACTTGGGATTCAATAAGTAAACAAGATGACGATACTTCTGCCCATGGATTGTACAGTAGGTAAGAGAGTGCCACGTTCTACCAGAAACTAGAGTGAGCAAATTGCCTATTTTTAAAAGTATTTACTAACTAAAGATGAATCAATTTGATAAATAACATCTAATGAGCCCAAAACTTTTTTCCTATCCATATACTTGGCCTTGAATTTTTATGTTTCTCTAGTAGAGTGGCTCATAGATCTAAATCTTCACATTGATTCAATATTATTTCATTAGGCTGATTTTCGTTGTTGTTGACTTGCTTGGTATATGTAAAATACATAAAACAAATCATCCTTCAGAGAGTTTTTGCCTCTGTTTATACTTAACTTACAGATTGAAGATTGTGGGTGTCCCTATGTAATAATCCCCTCAAAAAGAGTGGTTGGCTACAAACACATTTTTGAAGAGCAAAGTAGAGAATATTATATTCAGTTTTAAAAAGACTATCTATCATAGTTCTTGGGACTTAATCAATGTCCCATAAATGATGGTTTTCTTCCAAATGCCTCTTTAACAAGAATGAATAAATTCCCATGTAAATGTCACCAAAAAATAAAAATAAAAATAAACCAGACAACTCTAATTTATGCAAGTGTGGGAATGATTGCTTTTCTTCTCATGAGATGACCAAACCAGATAACAAAATGAAAAGCAAAAATGTTTTCTAGCATTAAAAACATTGATTCTAAAATTTGTTTTGACATACACATCTTTATAATATTGGATAATTGCTTTTTAAAAATATTCGGTTTGGCTGAATAAAACTGCTTTACTGTTAGGAGTCTGTATATCATGAAACACTTTTAAACAAATAGTGTAAGAACCTTTCTCTTGTTCAGATTACTGTGCATTTCTATGCAGGCATTTGAACAGCATTAATTTCTGTTGAATGGTTCCAATGTTTACCTTTGGGATTTAAGCATGTTCAATTAGCACAAGAAACATTCCCTTACTTGCATTATTTCATATTTTCCTGAAAACTTTTTTAATAGCAGCAATATTTCTATTGAATGGATAACATTCTTTACTGTTGGATTTTAAAAGAGTACTCAAGATGAAATCAGTCATAAACTGGTACATCAATTCTTCCTACATTAGAGGAGCCAACCAACCTTACACTTGTTGATTGAGCTAATAGTATGTTTAAAAATACTTCTATGTTGATGAGAAGTTAAAGATTTGGATCATTGAGTGGGAATTAGATAAAGAGGCTTTCAGAAAGTTTCTAAGTTATAATTTTATTTTAAAATGATTCTTTTTTATTATCTCTTCTTTGGGTACTGCTACTTGTGAAATAGCACATCAAATTCTGTTCTCTGTGTGTGTGTGTATTTAACTAGGTAAATTTTGTTTGTAATATCAGCCAAGGATGAATCAGAAATGGCTGAAAATTGAAGGAGCAGAACTAAATGAAACACATATAACTGGAAAAACAGTAGGAAAATAAGATAGTGAATGACTGTCAAATAAATTCATAGCTTTCCTTCAAGTTTATTTTTGTATAAAAGTCATTCTTTAAGGTTACCTGCGGACTAAACTCATATCGTTGTTACTCAAGCCTAAATTAAAAGAGGAAAATCACCAGATTTACATTTTTATTAATAATGTATTTTAAGTATCCCTTTGGCATTTTAATGAACTAAAACTTAAATGCTTCTCTATTTCATTACATACTTAAAATTTCCTACATGGGGTCACTGCATAGGTTTTCCACAAAGAGATAATTGAAACTTTAAATCAAACAATTTCAGGGAAGACATTTTTCTGTAATGGTTAGTGGCACTTTATTCAAAACGATTTGTCCTTTAAAAATTAAAGCCATCGATCAATCTCAATCATTATCTAGGAAACAATTTCGTTTTCTAACTTTTTACATATTGTTATGCTTCCTAACTCACCATATCATTACTGATTTAAAAATACGAAAATTGAAGAAAGAAGATGTCAATAGGAATGTAGGTAGGGTGTATATCTAACTATGGAGATCTCTAAGAGTCAATTTAAACCTGACCTTTTTAGCATTAAGTACACATTCACTTTTATTAATTCCCCCATTTCGCCAGTCTTTCAGTAATGCCTAGAACAAATGGAAACTCTTATTGGTCAAACTGATTTAATTTGAGTAAACAAAGAAAGACCTAAAAGGCTGAAATAAATTATTCAAGTGAAAGATCATTCTTTGGAAATAAATATCACCTAAAAAGGACTCTTTCTTCTCATTATTTTTATTTTGTCCTCATCCAAAGTGACATTTTAAAACAAAATAAGCCCAATTACATCAAAGGTATGCAACTGTCCATTCCAGTCAAGCCTGAGTTGTTGAGTTTCTATCAGCTACAGAACTAATTGCCCGAGTCCGTAGATGGGTCATTTTTACGCAGTAGCAGTGAAAACTACAATGAGGCATGATTTACTCATTATCTTACCTTCAGGAGTAGTAAAGTATTTTTCAAGAAAAACAGATGTCAGACTCTTGTGACAACTGACTGAAGATGCTTCTGTAACCACAAAAAATACTGGGGTTGAAAGGAGATCCTGTCTCGGAAATAGGAAGCTTAATTAGCCTCATCTCATGGCTTAGCAAAGGCATCATAAAAATTGTGTACCAAATATTGGGGAAAAGGGAAACTCAAAAAGCTGTGTTTATATCACATCCTTCAGGCCCACATACTCATTTTTGCCTTATCATGATTGAATGCCCTCTGTGTCCAATGCAGCAAATTAAACTTAAATTTATTTATTTTTTTTAAGGTTTTATTTTTTTTTAATTTTTATTTTATTATTTATGATAGTCACAGAGAGAGAGAGAGGCAGAGAGACACAGGCAGAGGGAGAAGTAGGCTCCATGCACCGGGAGCCCGACGTGGGATTCGATCCCGGGTCTTCAGGATCGCGCCCTGGGCCAAAGGCAGGCACCAAACCGCTGCGCCACCCAGGGATCCCAACTTAAATTTAAGAAGCAAGCATAGCAAGTAAAAGCAGGACAAAATCAACAGAACAGTATTTACAATAGCATTCTAAAAGAAATTAAATACTTGGATATAAATCTAACAAAATAGGTACAGGATGTGTATGCAGAAAACTACAATGATAAAATCGTCAAAGACAATCTAAATAAACAAAGAAAGATTATACAACTCTGCAGAGGAAGACTCACTATTGTTAAGATACCAATTCTTCCCAACTTAATTATCAGTGGTTAATTAAGCTGGATGTTGAGACCGATCCTCAGCTAATTTGAGCTGCTCCTGCTCTGGAACTCAGGGGCAGAAGGCATCATTCTTAAATCCTGTCCCCGTAATACTATTGGTTGATACTGTGTTGCTTCCATAGAATAAGAGGCTATTAATATAACTCAAGAGACTCACTAGGGAGTGTCCTGGTAATTCCACAATCTGATAGTAAATGTCAGTGGAGGATTAGAACAACCTTATTGGGACAGAATCTTTAAGAGGTTAACCTTTTAGGAAAGTTATCTCCCCTCAAACCCAGTTAAAATACTCCACTGCATTGTGGATAAAACATAAAATACTTAAAAGTCTAAACTCTTTTCATGAGCTGAGCCTATCAACCACATGCCACTTTCTCTCCTTCCTGATCTTACATTTGTGTATTGAACTTCCTTCTATCCCCCAAGTTAAGTCTATTGCTGTTTTCTTTGTGTGTGCTCTCTACAGGGATTTTATCCACCTCTTGTTCTATTTAAACTCTTACTTATTATGAAAATAAGACCTTGTTATTTATTCTCTGTGAAGGATTCCCAAACATTTGAAATTGGTCATTATTTTTTTCATAGTTGATTATGGCAAATAATTGAGTGGCTTGCCTTCAACTTTTTTGCATACTCATTCATGCATTTCTTCTTTTATTAAATTAAGAATTATTTGCTGGTCAACTCCTGTCTTAATTCATTGTGATGGCAATATACAAATAATGCCCATTGCCAGTTTTTTCATTCCTGCTCCTAGAATGGTCCTGGAATCCACTCTGTGTCCACATCTTATTCCCAGGATAATTCCTAGAGAATGTGATTATTAATAACAGCAATCTCTCCATAAATTCATCCTCAAGCATCCCTCACTTTGATGATTAACTCCAGTTTCCACCAATCTCTCTAGCATTAGTACTTTAAAAACATGATTGTCTCTTTGTGTCTACAAAGCTTTCATTCTACCTCTTTTCATTTATGTTCTTACTTTCCTATTTAGCAGCTTAATTTCCACTGCTCCTATCAGCTTCACTCGTCTCCATTTTCTGCATTCTCCCTGGTGACTTGCTAGGGAGAACTGAAATTGAACTGTCTACGCAAGTAGCATGGGGCATGCCCCTAAGCAGGTCTGGAGAAAAATACAGAACCACAATGACTGGTCTCACTGGAAAATTATAAAACTGAGCCCCAGGTGTGCCCTAATTGCTTCATTTCCCAAGCCTCTTAATATCCCCAAACCTCCAGGTGGCTATTTAAGGTTTCATCGCTACTCACAACTAAAGTGTCATAGACTCCTCTAACCTCATTCTCCACTGATGTTCTTATTTACTGTTATCCTGAAAAAGGTGAACTTACGTCTATTTCCACCATATTTTCTATTAAATGACCACAAGCATCTCACATATGCAATGCATCAATTCCTCTGATGAGAAGCACACTTCCCTTCTGCTGTCTGAGGCCAATACTTTAATGTATGCTCTAGTCAATCCCCCATCAAACACCTAAGAATACTTTTTAAACATTTATTTATTTATTTATTCATGACAGACACACAGAGAGAGACAGACAGACAGACAGAGACAGAGACGGAGACAGAGACAGAGACACAGGAGAGGGAGAAGCAGGCTCCCTGTAGGGAGCCCGATGAGGACTCCATCCCACATCCCAGGATCACGCCCTGAGCCAAAGGCTGATGCTCAACCTCTGAGACACCCAGGGGTCCCAAACACCTAAGAATATTGTTCTGGCAGTTCTAACTTCTGAAGTTGATATTATTTTTTTCCAATGGATCATTTACAGCTGCATTAAAATGTGCTTTTACTGACACATTTCCTCTCTGCTGTAAGATTTGTTGAATTGATTTATTTGATGGTTTAAATTCCTCTTCCATTTTCTTTTATATGCATTTCATATCCCCTCTAATGGCCATGTTTTATGTGTCAGCTTGAGTAGGCTGAAGTCTCTAATTATTCAATTGAACACTAATTTAGACATTGCTGTGAAGGTATTTTATAGATGTGATTCATGTTGACTTACGTAAGGACATTATCCTGGATTATCAGGATTGGCCTAATTCAATCAGTTGAAAGGCCTTAAGAGCAGAACTGAGACTTCCCAGAAAAAAAGAAGAAATTCAGCCCCTCAACTGCAGCTTCAGCTGTTGCAGGAAGTTCCAGCCTATTCTTCCTAATAGCCCGCCCTATGGACTTCAGATTTGCTTAGTGAGCATCCTCAATTGCAGGAGCAAATACTTTGCAATTAATTCCTTCCTCTGTATCTCCTACTGGTTCTGTTTCTCTGGTTGTCACAAGTGCTACACTCATGATTCTACCACAACTGCTTTGAGATTAACATTAAGTTCAATGTCATGAAATCCAACATTTCATTGTAGTCTTTATCTTGATTGATTTATTAGTCTCATCTGTCATAGTACATTGATCCTTTTCTTTGATACAACTCCATCACTTGCCTTCAGAACTTTCACATTCCTGATTTTCTTCCTTCTATGACAGACACTTCTCTCCTTTGCAGACTCTCTTCAAATGCCTGGACAGATTGATGTCACTTTTTTTTTTTTTTTTTTTAATTTTAGCCATTCTATGGGTGAGCAATAATATCCCATTGTAGTTTGTATTTTCCTAGTGGTAAATTATGTTTGATGTCTTTTATGTGTTTTTAAACAACTGTATATATTTGTTTAAATGTCTTCATGTATTTTCCCCATTTTCTAATTGCATTTTTTTGTTGAGTTTTGAGACTTCTTATTATATTCTAGATACTGGTACTTTGTCAGCTGTGTAGTTTGCAAACATTTTTTCTCACTCTGAATGAATGTTGAATTTTATCGAATGCTTTCTTCTACATTGATAAATCAGATCATATAATTCTTCTTTTGAATTATATTGATTGGTTTTAAAATATTAATCCAGCATTGCATGTCTGGAATAAGCCTTTACTTGGTCATGATGTATAATTACTTTTATATACTTTACTGAATTTTCTTTGATACTATGTCATTAAGTCTTGTTACCTCTATTCATCTGTCTTTGCTCCACCATTCAGCATTTCCTATATTTGTTTTATTTATAAAGGCCAAGCTTGTAAGTTTACTTGGTGGAAAGAATAAGGAAAATTGCATCTACCTCACCTTCCCAGAAACAGAAGTCCTATTACAGAATTTTGAAATCAAAAGAAAATAAAAAGTAGAAATGTAGCTTCAATTTTATAAGTATATGTCAGCAATAAAAAGAAAATATTCCTTTTGGGACACCTGGGTGGCTCAGTCAGTTAAGCATCCAACTATTGATTTTGGTTCAGGTAATGATCTCAGGGTCATGATATCAAGCCCTGTGTTGAGTTCTGTAGTGAATAGGAAGCCTGTTTAAGAGCTCTCCCTCTCTCTTAAAAAAAAAAAAAAAATATATATATATGAATATATATATATATGCATATATATATTTCTTTTATCTTTTACTTATCTCACTCCAACTGATATATTCTAAAGGATATTTTTATTACTACTTTACATAGTAAGAAAAGGATGCTTTTAAAAATTACTCTAAATCAGGTCAGTGATAACTAAAGGAGATAGGATTTGAATCTAGAGTTATTGACCTCAGAACCTGTTATATATTCACATCATGTTATATTTCTTATTTAAATGATGACTACACTTTAATATGTCACTTATATTTTAATCAGAAAGTTGAGCACAAAGAATCACTGCTATTTTCTTAACATACATAAGAAAATCATATATATAAATACAGACATTGGTATAAAAATTCTTTGGAGACAAAAATATTTAATGAAAATATTTGTGTAATATACTTGTATTTAGGGTCATGTTAATATAATTAAGCCTGTCTTATTCCCCTAGAAATATAATATATATATTTTTCCCCTAAAATATATATAATGCATTTAAATGCAAATTAGGTAATATAACCAGGCATAAAACAAGCTTTATATTAATGAATGGAGGTTACAATAAAGCTGCATTCTGTTAAGTTTTATAAAACACATTTATATTCTAACTAAAACATGTTGAAACCTCCAATCATGCTATATATTCTAATATTAAAATTTCATCTTTCAAAATACACTATTTTTCAATTACTCATATAATTATGTTTACTAGAAATGTCAGTGACCTGTTTTATCACTATATTTTTCTAAATTCACTTGGGTGATGAGGGTTATTATTTTCAATTTATAAGTTAAAATTATTTTTCAGCATAAGCAAATTAAATAATATAAACCACTAGAGTATAGTTCTTTAAAAATTAACTGTTAAAAAGCTGTTTTAGATTCTCTTCATATTCTGGTTATTCTGAAAAGTCAATAACTCTGGTAATTCATAACAATAATTAATGGTATTTTCACATATTTATAAGAGATCACATTTGGCCTTTAATTTTTCCCTTCATATTTTTTCTTTTTTTCTCTCATTGCACATATAATTTTGTGAGGTGTATTTTTAAACTACAGAACACATAAAGGACAATATATATGTCTTGACAAATATGTACAATTTAAACTAGAACTTAGTTGTCCTAATTTATGAAGCACCTATTCTAAATATGGCATACAGTAGATTTATTTTTAGAAAAGAAGAGAAATCTTAAAGAAGAATCTCATCTGAACAATAATCGTATTAATGTTATAATAATGATTAAGCATATCCACTAATAGCTTAATATATTTGCATTCATTCATGTTCATTTATCAAGGATTGATCACTGTCAACAATAAACCTAGTCACTGGTGATATAATTATGAGTAACAAATATTTCTATCTCTAAACCTACAGAAGATTTTTAGTCAAAGGCCTACAAGTATGCAAAAATATCTTATTTAAAATATTTCTTAAAAGGTCTAGGTAAGAATATATATTAAATGCAGCCTAAGGTGTTTTGTTGTTTGTCTCAACCAGGAGTAAAAAAAAAATAAAAATAAAAAATAAACAAAACAAAACAAAACAAAAAACATGCAATCAAATCTCTCCTTTCATCTCTCTTGAGCTTGGAATCATCCTATAAACTAAGTTTCTCTATCAGGCAGGAGAAATGGCAGACAGTATCCCAGGAACTAAATATTTTCCCATCTTAACAAATCTGCTCCCTCCCTACTCCCCACTCCCCATCCCCCTGAGAAAAATACTATTTCTCCACGAATAGTCTTGCCTTAGTATTTGGTCTCAGCTTCGTGTTTTTACCCAATGATGCAAAAAGATGTCATACAGTAACTGGCAAGGCCCACATCATGCACCACTTCCTTCCAGGGTCAGGAGACATTTAGACTCATTGGTTAGCATATGAATTAGGCAATAGTAGTTGACAATCTCTTTATAACAATATGAATGGGAACCAGAAGTTCTCCACTATATATATAAAAGAAATACTAGGAAGATAAATAGTTTCTACACCATTTGTCACCATAAACATATAGAAATGAACATGTATTTCTATATATTAAAACTACAACATTACTATATTACACTGTTTGCCTCATGTAATTATCAGAAGTATAAGATATATGTTATCATGTTCAAAAAAGGAAATTTCTCAAAACAGTCTTACTCATTACGTCAAGCTCCAAGTGCAGGAGCTGGGCATAATGTATGTATTTTACTCCACTCATCTGTGCCTTGGTCATCATGTGAATTTATTATCCAGAAACCAATGGCAACCTGTTTTCTAACTCCCTGACTCAAATCTCAGCTTTTTCAGAAAGTCCACTGGACATTTGATTATCTAATCTCCAGTCTAACCTGTGATAGCTGGAGGCAGATAATGAGGTCTCTTAAAAAGACATGAAAAGTCTGTCAGAAAAAGGACAGCCTAGGGGCGCCTGGGTGACTCAGTCAGTTAAACATCTGTCTTTGGCTTAGGTCTTGATCCCACATTCCATTATCAGGAAAGTCTCAGATTGGCCTTTCTATTACCATATGTCTGAATGCAAACCCTATAGATGGCAGAGAGTATAATTCACCCCTCCTGGTTCGTAAATTATAGAATACAACATAGGGGAAGAAAGGGTAGTAAGACTACCAGGCTCAACACAACCATTTGGAGTGAAGGGCGCTGGTACAGTACAAAAACAAGATATTGAGCAAAGAAAAAGATATAAATGAAGTGTAGTAAAATATTCACATTGGGATAAGTTGAATGTTATGGTAGAGGTAGAATTTTATTCATGTTTATAAATGAATAATAATGCAGTATATAAAAATTAGTCTTAAAGGCTAAACATCAATTTGCCAGAAAAAGAAGGGTGGTAAGGGAGGGAGAGACTTAATTCCTAAGGAAAATATGTTGTTACAAAATCCCAAATTGTTAAATTATGGTGCTTTGAAGACCTATCCAGGTTTGGATAAAGTTTCCACCCTTATATAATTCCCACTTCTTCCAACCCCACCCCATAGATCTACTTCATCTTACCTGTGTAGACCATACTCATTCATTTTTGGCATTTTTCCTTAGGAAATAAAACTCTTCAGGTACTTGAACACTCACATTTTAGTTGAAGATGAGTGTACTCTAATTGTGAGATGTTCTAAGTGCTATATTAGAAATATGTAAAACAATATGTAAGAGTTATACTGTAGTTGAAGATGCAGATATCCATCAAATATTTCAGATTTGGGAAAAATCACAGAGAACAAAAATACAGGAAATTATCCAGTTTGTAGCTTCATTATTTCATTAGAAAATCTGCTAAATAACCAATATCCTATCAACAGTTCCTGTGGCAGAAAGTACCAACGTTCTGTACATGAAACTGAAATTTTTCTTTAACTTATTCTTCAGTAAATTTCCTTTTTATTTCCTGTTTAAGCTGTACCTGAGCTCGGTTTCATACAGTGAATTTTAGGCCATATGATGAAGACATAACCCTCTGATCAGAAATAGAACATAAAAAAAAGATGTGTGGGAAAAATTAAATTATAAGCTTGACTGAACTCATGTTGTTGAAATTTCAGAAACATTTATTTGCTTGTTTGTTTGAATCAGTCTTTTTTTTATAAGATTATGAAGATACTTAATACAGGCATTTCTCTCAAGCAAGAGTGGAAGGAGGACTATTTCATTAAGAAACAGAAACACGATATAAATGTTTCATTGCTTCTTCCTACAAAATTTGAATATGATTCTCAGTATTTATATCCCAGAATATTTCTTGAAATGAAAAAAAAGGACAGTTTAAGGAAATGGAGACATGTACAAATTAATAAAATCAATTATACATTGTTAATTTTTTAAAAAGATTTTATTTATTTACTCATGAGAGACACAGAGAGAGAGGCAGAGACACAGGCAGAGAGAGAAGTAGGCTCCACACAGAGAGCCTGATGTAGGACTAGATCCCAGGTCTCCAGGACCACACTCTGGGCTGAAGGCAGCCCTTAACCGCTGAGCCACCCAGGCTGCCCTGTTGGAGATTTTCTTAATTGACATTTTAAGCTTTGAAGTTAGACAAATCTTTTTGTCTCTGTGTTCTTATGCTGTTCTGCTCCACAGAGCACAGTACTTCACCTCCATGAACCTCAGTCTCCTCCCATGTAAAATTTAGAAAGTAACAGCTCTCGTTGCAGGTTATTGTGAAAATAAAATCTCATAACTCATACATTCAATCAACATTTTTTTCAATTGTTTTTCACAAAGATAACTTCTATAAACACCAATATTTTTTCATCTTAATAGTTTCTTTCAAGCAATGTTTACAGTTAAAATTATTTAAAATAAAACCTAGAAATGTTTTACTAATTTATAGATCTACTCATATCAGGAGGATAGAAGAGAATATGAGCATTTCTTGCCTTGAAGTAACTGAAAATCCAGTCGGGAAACAGAATTGGCACAAAAAGAAAGTAGAAGAAAGTATAGCGACATTGAAAATATTTGGTAATTAAAAGGTGAATGTTGGGAACCTGAGTAGCTCAGTGGTTGACCTTTGGCTCAGGGCATAATCCCAGGTCTGGGGATCAAGTCCCACTTCCGGCTCCCTGCATGGAGCCTGCTTCTCCCTCTGCCTGTGTCTCTGCCTCTCTCTCTCTCTCTTTCTCTCTGTGTCTCTCATGAATAAATAAATAAAATCTTTTTAAAAAATAAAAATAAAAAAATTAAAGGTGGCTGTTATGATGTGTAGTGTTATAGGACTTCCGAAAGATGTTTCAATCATTAGAGGAATATAATTGTTATCAACTAGAAGGCAAATCTGTAAAAGAGGCATTTGGATATTCACAGTATTTATTTGTTGTGTTTATAAATATAAAAATATTATTCAGTATTTGATGTAGTTTTCATATCCAGTGGAATAATCAAGATTGAAAAATGATATTTTGCTTGATATTTAATAATAACATAAATGACCTGACATTTACTGATACATTCACCAGGGATGATTATAAGTGTTTTCCATAAATTATCTTATTGAATCTTTACAACTACCTTTTACATAGGTTGTATTTTATTCCTATCTCTCAAAAAAGGAAATTGAAGGGCACCTGGGTGGCTCAGTGGTTGAGTGTCTGCCTTTGGTTCAGGTCATGATCCTGGGGTCCTGGGATCAAGTCCCACATCAGGCTTCCCACAGGGAGCCTACTTTTCCCTCTGACTATGTCTCTGCCTCTCTCTGTGTGTCTCTCATGAATAAATAAATAAAATCTTAAAAAAAAAAAAAAGGAAATTGAAGACAGAAAGTTTACATTAAACAAGGTCCTGGGGACACCTGGGTGGCTCAGCGGTTGAGCGTCTGCCTTCAGCCCAGGGCGCGATCCTGGGATCCCGGGATCGAGTCCCACGTCAGGCTCTCTGCATGGAGCCTGCTTCTCTCTCTGCCTGTGTTTCTGTCTCTCTTATGAAAAAATAAATAAAATCTTTAAAAAAACAAAAAACAATGTTTAAAAAAAATAAAAAATAAAAAAAATAAACAAGGTCCTGGAGGTAGGAACCGATAAAGCCACTTATAAATATGATCAAGTAAGTTCAAGGATCTATCATGACTAGTGAATCATCTGTATATGTAATTACATGGATCACAATGAATACGTACTACTCATGCCCCATTTCTTTCACGGAATCACCAACAGTGGCCCACAAGTGATTTAGAAAATAATTACTGAAAAAAATCAGTGTTCTTTATTTTCTTTATTTTAATCACCACGGAACACTTCCAGCAAGTTCCTTTGGGAAAGAGACTTTGTCTTTATTCGTCAATATTTGTCAATATTCTAGTGGCTAACATAATGCCTGGCATTTAGGGCTGTGGGATAAATGTTTGTTGTCCAAATGAAGAGCTGTTTTCAGGGAGACACTTCTGAGGAGCATAGAAAAGGTAAGCACTTCAGCATTCCCTGATTACCTAACTAATATATATGTATAACAATAGTGTACGCAGGAATACAAACTGCTGCTTTAAGTGTAAAAGGAAAAAAAATGTTTCAAATTGTTTATATAAAATATTAAAGATAATCTTAAACATACTAGTTGAAAAAATAATGGTCTATTTTATAATGATTTCCATCAATTAGGGAGCATGCTCCTCACCTCTATGTCTGCACCTAGACATATTTTCATCATAAAGAATATTTACATCATAAGAAGACATAGTTTAGAGAACAAAAACTAGAAGCAAGTCAGCCTATCTTGATTCTGTAGAGTAGGTCTCCTGGCTTTATCATTCATATGAAAATAGTTACAAAATTTAATAAAACATTAATAACAGAATAAAATGTTGTATGTAGCTCACTTTTTGACACCAATCTATCTATAGATCTTTCTACAGTTTTAACAATAATATAAAGCATTTTCACCCCAAAGTATTGTTGACATCTTGATAGATTTAAAAAGGTATTATAAGTTTGTCTCCAGCCCCATGTTTTTTAAATATATTTTAAAAGGATAAGAGATTCGTTTATCCCATATGCTATTGCCTTAAAGGCTTATGATTAAATAGCTCCATCTCTTTATTGAAGATTTTCAGATATTAAATGAAAAGAAAAGAATAAATCCTTAACGGACTAAAAATCAATGCTACTCACTATCTGGAATGATGACTAATTCTGGTAATTACTTGTAACCTATCTATTATAGGACTGCAACACTTTTCAGCTTTCCATTACACGTTACTTTGGAAAGATTTGGTCACATCAGTGAAAAACAATCCTGAAATCATGCAATTACAGAACAGCTTGAGGCATATCATCGATGTACTTGAAAACAAAGGTTTTAGCCCAAAGTATGCTTTACTATGAGAGCAACGTATCTTCTAAAGAGTAGTCACTCTCCATTGGGGAGAGTGGTACTTAAGAATATGGCGCACTTCTCAAATTCTCCAATTCTGTTGCATAGGGTTGTGTGTTTCTCCAAACTTGATTAATTAAAATAACTTAAACACTAGATATCCAAACAGTATTAAGTTTTTATGTAACTTAAGAACATGTTCCTCCAGCCCTTTTTCTAGATAGTCGTATTCCATGCTCTGTTCAATAGTAATCCCCAAGTAATATGATGAAAGAGAGTAGGCTGGTCACACTTTGCCATGTTTATGCCACATATTGCCATAGCCTGATGTGGGACTTGATCTTGTAACTCTGAGATGATGACTTGAGCTGAAATCAAGAGCCAGACGTTTAACCAGCTGAGCCACCCAGGTGCCCCTCCCTTGCCATTTCTGCATGTTACCTTTACCTGACTTTGCTTGTCTACCCTACATTCATGTTTATGTCTAAGCTTAGCTATGCCTGTGTACTTCTAATATATTTCTTATCCTCTGATCATGTGAAACATTATTTAGTTCTGCTCACATATAATTTTCAACTGTTTTATTGAGGGGTAATTAACATACAATAAACTACACATATTTAAAGGATAAAATTAAATATGTTTTTATATGGGTAAACCTTGCAACTGTGACTTTTCTGAGTTTCTTCTTTCTTTGTTAGTAAAATGAATGTCATGATGCCAAAGATTTCTTGGGGGTTGGTCAGGTGTTAAATGAGATTACTTTTATAAAGTGCCTACCACATGATTGGTGCCTATATTTACACACACACGCACATACACACCTACACAGAATCCATCATCGCAAAAAATGAAATAAAACATTTCCATCACCTTCCAAAGTTTCCTGGAACCCATTTATCATCCTTTCTGCCTGCCTATTCTGAGTCCCCAAAAGGCAATCATTGAACTGCATTTCATCACTGTAGACTAAATAGAATTTTTCAGTAGTTTAGAGAACTGAATTACACATTGTGTACACTTTTTGGTCTATCTTCTTTCACTTTATGTACTTACTTTGTAATTCATCTATATTTTTGCATACATTCACTTCTATTTCTGTAATAATATCCCTTTGAATGGGTATACCACAGCTTTAATCCATTTCCCTGTCCATGAACAGTTGGATTTGATTCAAGTTTGTTTATAAGAACTTACAGCTAACTTAGTGACGGGCACTAATGAGGGCATTAGTAGGATGAGCACTAGGTGTTATTCTATATGTTGTCAAATTGAATTTAAATTAAAAAATTCCAAAAAAAATAAAATTAAAAAAATTTAAAAATAAAATAAAATTACTTGGCTTGAAAAAAAAATAACAATTTATAGCTATTATAGGCAATCCTGTGAATTTTTTTTTCTTAGATACATACCCAGGGATGGAATGTCTAAACATGGTAAGTACATGTTCAACTCTTTAAGAAGCTGACAAACTGTTTTTCAGAGTGATTGTACCATTTTACATTTCCTCTAGCAATTCATGAGGGTTCCATATGGTCCACTTACTCAACAACGCTTTTTATAGTTTAATGTTAGCCATTCTCACAGGCAAATGAAGGTATCTCCTTGTGATTGTAATATGTGTTTCCTCATGGACTAATATATTGTGTATCTTTCCACATACTTGTCACTTTCATATCTTCTTTAGTGAAATATTTGTTCAAATAGTTTGACCATTCTATATGACCTGTTTTGTTATTTATTGTTCAGGTTTTTTACATATTTTGAATATAAGCCTCTTATCAGATATGAATTTCAGATATGTTCTCTAGTCTGTACCTTGTCTTTTTATTTTCCTAAGAGTATATTTCAAAGAACAGAAGTCATTATTATCATTACTATCATGTTTAACTTTCCTGAATTTTGATTTATAAGTCCATGGATTATGCTTTTGCTATATTTAAAAATTATTTGTCTAACTCAAAAGCATAACAATTACCTCCTATGCTTACTTCTGAAAGTTTTATTTTACTTTGTATTATTTTCTTTTAGGCTTATAATATATTTTTAGTTAATTTTTTGCATATGAAGCAAGATACGGATACGAGTTTATTTTTTGTATATGGATGATGGTATACGCATCTGGATAATTATTCTGGCAACTCTTGTTGGAAAGACTGTTCTTTCCTCACTAAATTGCCTTCAATCATATTTTTTTCAGAAATCATTTATCTATACATATGAATGTCTAATATAGACCTGTGCTCTAGACTAAATGTCTGTGTCCCTTCAAGAATGCATTATTAAAAAAAAAAAAAAAAGAATGCATTGTTAAAACCTAATCTCCAGTGTGATAGAAGGCTTTGGGGAGTTCATTGAGTCAGGAGGGTGGAATCTTTATGAATGAAATTTATAAAAGAGACCCCAGAGAGATCCTTGGACCCTTCTACCATGTGGTATTATAGCAAGGGGACTGCCATCTCTGAACCAGGAAGCAGACCCTTAATCTGCCCAACATCTTGATCTGGATTTCCCAGCCTCCAGAACCATGAGAAATACATTTACATTGTTTAAAAGCTGCCCAATTTGTGATATTTTTGTTATAGCCCACCAAAATGGACTAAGACAACTCTTTAGTGATATTGTAATTTATAATAAGAAATATGTATTCAGTTTCCTTCCCATTTCTGCCACAGAGCTCCTAAAGCTTTAGAAATTTTCTAGAAAATGAGAACAGCAAAGTTAATAAATTGGCTTTTGAATTCCATGATGGCTGGTTATCAGGGGAACCAACTTTATAAGTAGAAGATTGAAGCTGAGAGTCCCACCCCTGGCCTCCAGGGACGGAAGAGAAGCTGGATGGTGAAGCAGTTGCCATTGGCCAGTAATTTAATCAACCATACCAATTTTATGAAGACTCCCCCATAACCCAAAAGAGGAGGATTTGGAGAACTTCTGGTTGTTGACTGTATGGAGATTTTGCAGGAAAGGGCATAGAAGTTCTCCACACTCTTTCACCTCAACTTGTTCTATTCATCTCTTCCATCTCGCCATTACTAAATTATATCCTTTTATAATACACTGGTAATCTAGTGAGTAAAATGTTTCTCTGAGTTATGTGGGATGCTCTAGCAAACTAATCAAACCCAAGGAGGGGGTCACTGGAAATTTCTATCTATTGGATCTATAGCTGGTGGATCAGAAGGACAGGTGATGCACTTGTGACTGGCAACTGGTGACAGAAATATGAGAAATATGTGTGGGAGGTGCAGTCTTGTGGGATAGAGCCTATAATTTGTGGATTCTGATGCTAGCCCAGGGTAAGGAGTGTCAAAATTGAGTTAAGTTGTAGGACATCTAGCTGGTGTAGGATAATTACTGGTTGGTGTGAAGGAAACCCTCAACTCCCACGTCGTAATTGGTGACCACAATCTTTCACCTCTCTTCTGTTCTATTTTTCTACTTGTCTATGTTGACAATATCATATTGGCTTGTTTACTGTAGTTTCATAATGACTGGAAATGAAGCAGTGATAGGTCACCATCATTATCATTTTTAAGAGTTGTTTTGGCTCTTCTACGTTTTTTGCATTTTCAAATTAATTTTAAAATTAGCTTGTCAATTTTCATCAAAAGTGCCCATGGAAAGTTTTCTGAGATTTTGGAAGCAGTGCTGTTGAAATTGATAAGGAATTGACAAACTACCAGGGATGAGATAAGGAATTGATGAACTAAAACCTTCTAGCCAAACTACATCAGTAGCCTATTTTTGTAAACAAAGTTTCACTGAAGCACTACCATGGCATTTATTCACCTACCATGTATGGCTCCTTTCTTGCTTCAGAGGAGTAAATTTAATTGTGATAGAGACTGAGTGATTTGAAAAGCCCAGAAAATTTACTATCTCTATTTACACAGAAAGGTGTACAGACCACTACTAAAGAACAATTTGGAAGAAATTGGTATCTTAACAGTTTTAAGTCTTTTAACACATCAACAAGGTATATCTCTCCATTTATCTGTCTTTCCTTTCTCTCAGGAGTATTTTGTACTGTTCAGTGTTGCACATATTCATTACAATTTTATTCATAATGTTTATAACTATGTTCTTTTAAAAAATTATTCATTCATTTATGAGAGACATAGAGAGGCAGAGACATAGTCAGAGGGAGAAGTAGGCTCCTCATGGGGAGCCTTATGTGAACTTGATCCCAGGACCCTGAGATCACAACCCAAGCCAAAGGCAGATGCTCAACCACTCAGTCACCCAGGTTCCCCTATAGCTATGTTCTGTCAGTTAATGATCTGTTATTTCCTTTTCCTATAATATTTTTGTCTGATTTTGGTACCAAAGGAATGCTGGCTTCATAGTATAGTCCATAAATATCAGTTGGGTACAGTTGGTTTATAATGCTCAGTACTTCTATCTTCTTGCTAACTTTTTGTTTACTAGTTTTAGGCACTAGAATCAGAAATTTTATTTTCACTAATAGGTATGTAATTCCAACTATAATTTTTGTGGACTTCTGTATAATCTTTTGAAGGAAACGTGTTGAAATCGTCATCTATAAATATGTATTTGTTTCTCCTTGTAGATCTGTTTTTGTTCCATATGTATATAGCCATATAAATATTTAGATTTATTATTTTCTCTTGAATTTGACTCCTTGACCACTATGAAATTATATTCATCTCTGACAATAGTCTGTTCTGAAACCTACTTTGAATGATGGTAATATGACACTCAACTTTATTTAACAATTGTCAGTACGGTATGTCTTTCTCATTTTTTAAATTCAACCTATCATCTTTATTCAAGGTGTGTTTCCATAAGCAGTACATAATTAGGTCTAGTGCTCCTTCCCACCGTCATTGCCTGCCAATCTAATCATATCTGTTTTATAAATAGGGATGTTAACACCATTTATATTTAAACTGATTATTCATAAGGTTAGATTTAAGTGTGCCATTTTGCTATTTCTTTCTATTTGTTAGATCTATTCTATTTGTTCTCTTTATGATAATTTTCTGATTTGAATTGAGTATATTTTTAATTTTTTAAATTGAGTATATTTTATGATTACATTTTATTTTTTGTATATAAATGTTTTGTTATAAAGGGACTGCTTTAATGTTTATAATACCTTTAACTTATCATAGTCTATTTTCAAATGATACATTTCACATGTAAGAATTTAAAAATAATTTTATTTCTTCCTTAACATACTTTACGCTATGATGGTCCTATAATATACATAAACTATACATATGTAATATATCTATATGACATATATATAACATATATATTGTAATCCTGACTATATATTGTTATTATTGTGTTTAAATAGTCAATATTTTTAAAAATATTTAAATAGGAAGGAAATGTTTTCTATTCAAACCTATATTTACTGTTTCTAATATTTTTTATGCTAATACATATTGATATGTCAGTTTCCTTCTGCCTGACAGACTACCTATACCTATGATATGGGTCTGTTGAGGATGAATTCTATAAGTTTTATATGTCTTTATTGCATCTTGAAATTTAAATAATATTTTTGTTGGAGATAGTATTACCAATTGTTGGGATTTTTTCTCTTTTAATACATAACTCTTTCAGACACAGAATTCTAGGTTGATAGATTTTTTTCTTGACTTTAAAGATATTGTTCCACTTTCTTCTCATCTGTGTTCTTTTCAATATGAAATCTATAATTTTTGTCTTTGTCCTCTAGGTAACATGTCTTTTGTCCCTACTTTAAATATTTTTTTTCTTTTCTACAGCTTTTGAGTGGTTTGATTATGATTAGATTTCATTTAATTTTCTTCAGGCTTGGGAATGTTGAACTTTTCACATCTGCTGGTTAATGGTTTTCATCAAATTAGAAAAATTGTCACTAATTTCTCAAATATTATTATGACATCCTCTCCAGTCTCTTCTTTCCTTTGGGGACTCTATTTGCACATATAGTGAAGATCTTAAAATTTTCTCACAGTTAACTCAAATTCTTTGTATTTTGCAAGTTACTTTTTGTCCTCTTTTTCTTTTCATTGCTATGCCTTCAAATTCAATTCTCTTCTTGTCCACAATATAAATTCAGCTGTTAACCACACCAGTGTATTATTAATTTCCAACATCATAGCTTCCATATCTAAGAATTCTAATTTGACACTTTTTATATGTTATATCTGTTTATTTTTGAACATTAGGAATACTATTATGATAACTTTTCATTTTACTATTCTGGTTATTTGAATATCTGTATAGATTTTGTATCAATTTTGGTTGGTTGATGGTTGATTTTTTTCCCTCCCTAACTATGGATTATATTTTTCTGGATTTTGCATGCCTTATAATTTTTATCAGATGATAGACATTGTGATTTTACATGATTGGGTATCAGATATTTTTTATTCCTATCTACTTATCTATGAATCATTATACCTATCCTTTGTTGGGTTTTTCCTTGAATTCAGTTAAGTCAATAAAATAATTTTGATTCTTTTAGGTTTTACTTTAAGAAATTTTGTTAGGGCAGTGCAGCATTTATATTAGAAGAAATTATTCCCTAGTACTGAGGCAGGACCTCCTGAGTACCAGGTCCAGTGGTCCCTGAATTCTGAGCATAACTCATCTGCTTGGTGGGAACAAGTTCTAGCCCATGCTTGTATAAGACATAAGATGGCACTTTTAATCCTCTCAGATGATTGTTTCACCACCTGAGCTATTTTCTACGTGAACATACTGGTCAGCACTCTGTGCAATACTTGTGAAGGACTCTATACAATTCTCACAATGTATCCCTCTTGGCAGCTTTCTGCTCTCTAGTATTTTGTTCTGTGAATTCTACTTGACTTTTCCTCTCAGTCTGTCAGTTTGTTCTCTTCAACTCAGGCAGTTTCACTTTTTTCCTTAGTTTAGAAAGTCTATCAAGGCTGTAGGGACAAATAATAGTAGACTTGCCATGTTAGTTTCCTATTTTTATGGGATTATTCTGTCATTACTTCTTGTCCAATATATTGATTTTTTTCCTCATTTTTGTTTGTTTGATCCACTTTACTCCATTTTTTCTCTAGAAGCATCAATATCATTTTTTACTTTCCAATTTAAAGGGGAATTTAAAAAAAGAGGATTTCTAGCTTGATTGAAAGTCTACCCTCAGTTGATTCAAGCTTTGTGGAATCAGGGATCAACTATTTTGCTCATATTATATACATAGAATTTAGAAAAAAAAAATCATATATAGAATATACAGACATCCATAATTTATTTATTCATTCATCATATATTTATGGGAAGATGCTACAATGGACTTTGCATAAAGTATGCTAAATAAAATAAAAATTCTACTCTCATATTTTAAGTACTATAGAAAATAGATATTATATAATATACAGATATAGTCATCCATATATATATATATCCAGGCCTATATTAATGCCATGATGAATGATATAAAGATAAGTCAAATTTATAAATTTTAAACAAAATGATTCACATAATAATATGCATGCTATGTTATGACCCAATAATAGTGGGTTGCTAAAACTTCATTTTATTTGGCTTAATTCTGAAGATTAGATGCAAGTAGTTAACCTAAAAACATTGCCAGAATTTTTTAAAAATATTATCCACTTCTCTAATGTTCAAAATTTATATGAAAACACAATATGTCAATTCACTTTCTGAAAGGAAGCTGCATTATTAGAAAAATTCACATGAGAACATTAGAGATGCCAGATGCAGTCATGTTATTGCTCAAAAGATAAAATCTAACATGTTTCCCATTCAGGAACCATGCTTTTATAATCCACAGTGCCACTCTTCATTTTCTTTCTTTTGTAATAAAATTCTACTATCCAATTTTATTGATACACACTAAATAGAAAGCTACAGAGATGCAGTTGGTCTTATAGACCAAATTCCAGCATTTGTCACTGATGGGCTATTTGGGAAGGCACCCAGAAATTAAGCAGTAGATATAATTTGTAAAGAAATTTGAACCTAAAGTTTTAATATTACATAGTTCAAGGTGGAAAATGGAAGAAATTCTGTTAGGTACACTTATGTGGGGTGGCTGGGGGCCTGAGTGGCTCAGTGAGTAAAGCTTCTGCCTTAGGTTCAGGTCATGATTGCCTGAGGGTCCTGGGATCAACCCAAGACCCACACAGCTGGCTCCCTGATGAGAAGGCAGGCTCCTTTTCCCTTTTCCTTTGTCCTTTCCCCTCCCAGCTTGTACATGCTCTCTTTCTCATGCTCCCTCTCTCACATGCATGATGCACACACACACACACTCTCTCTCTCTCTCTCAAATAAATAAATTAAATCTTTAAAAAGAAATGTTTGGAGACTTGAGTTTAAGATAATACTAGAGAACAAAATTTTACATCCGAGGCTTACATATGATCATCTAAAGAATATAAGGGAAGGGAGAAGAAATGTGTGGGAAATATCAGAAAGGGAGACAGAACATAAAGACTCCTAACTCTGGGAAACGAACTAGGGGTGGTGGAAGGGGAGGAGGGCGGGGGGTGGGGGTGAATGGGTGACGGGCACTGAGGGGGGCACTTGAAGGGATGAGCACTGGGTGTTATTCTGTATGTTGGTAAATTGAACACCAATAAAAAATAAATTATTAAAAAAAAAAAGAATGAGCACAGAGAAATTGTGAGAAATAATATCGAAAGGGTAATTTAGACCATATAGTGGAATAAATTTATTCTAAAACTTTAAAAAAATAAAGAATATAAATTATTGTAGATTTTTTCCTATTAAAGCTTACATCTTTCTTAAATATAATTTTCAAAGTCAATATACTATTTACATACCTATTTACAAATGAACAACAACTTTATACTATTACTCTGTGACAGAAAGGATCAATAGTAGGTGAGTTGTTAGACATTTAGAACGAAAATTTTAATTTTTTTCTCCTAAGCATCATGATATAAGTAATACAGGGACACATTTAAAATGCATTTGTTGTATAGTATTCTCCTCTGAAGACACTCTAAGTGTAATTCAAAAGCTTATCTAGTTGCTGGTTGTCAACCGTAAAAATATCTTCCTGGTGGTAAGCATATGAAAATGCCTCCCTCTGCACTATGAAAAGCTTTCACTAAGAAACAAAGGCTACTAAAATTTATATTTACATAATAGTTTAAATAAAAAAGTCTTTCCCAAGAGAAAAACATTAATTCTTCTAAATTTATCACTCTTGGGATAGTTTATTTTTATATTGCATTTTCATTAAGGTATAGTTAAATTAATATTTTACAAATAGATAGCTAATGAATTTGGAAGAGGATATAAAAACTCTGATAGGTGAGCAATCAGAGAGAAATTTAATACAGAAATTTAATGTAGAGCTTATAAAAACTATTAAAAGTGGGAAAATCATGCCCTGGTCCATGTACCTTAGAATTTCCAAAAGTACAGGGACCTATTTCTCAGATCTTATGCCAGATCTCAGATCTCTCTATAGACACTGTTTCATTAAATCCAGGATATTAATCTTATTAGCATAAATTTTAGAAACTGCTGATGGAAATCCATGAGTTTGGTAGGCAATGAAAACTGTTAACAGTCTTAGAATTTCTGCCTTCTAATCTGTAAATACATTTAACTGGTAGATAAGAATTCAATATCACAAACCTTACCAACAAAGGGGTTGATGAAACATAGTATTAGTTTTTTCAGTTTCTATAAAACATGGAGGTTTTCTATAAAACATGGAGAATAAAACAATTCCAGTATGTTTCATACGGTTATTTTAGTTTACATAATATATGCAAAATAATATATTTTGGTCCATTGAGAGACTTGAGATATCCTTTACCATCTAGGACTAATATAAAATAATTTTTGATCGATCAAAATTCTTGCTAGTTATTATTAACTAATTCAAGTAAGAAAATGGTGGCACTGTATTTAAAACTATGGGCAGTTCTAAGTGTAATTCTCATTTAAAGATTGAAAGCTAGAGCAGTGCTTTCTTTTCTAATTATACATCCTTTTCCTCATCATTGTAGTGTGGATTCATATAAAACCTAAGCGAAGAACCCTCCACCAATCACAATTCCAGGGAAGCTTGAATTGTAATTGCAATATAGATATAAGATCCTACAATTACTCTGTATACAGAGTAGCTCCTAGCATACTTCGTTGTGTATTTTATCGTTTGTTACTGGTACCATAGCAAAACAAACCTAGATTTCTTGATATATAAAGAAACATATATTTTGTCACTCTGAAATCTTTTTCACAAGTTGCCAGGCCACAATTTAGACAGTTATACTGAACAACTAAATGCTAATGTTTCCATGGTGACTCCATTCACGTGACAGTTACTAGATTTTTTGCTTTTAAGGTGACATTTAAGTAATTCTGAAAATATTCACACTAGAGTGGAACAGAGCCTATGTAATCTGAAGTTAATTTGAGCATATATATTAACACTTACATAACCCAAAATGATTCAATATCTTCACTCCCCATTGTGGATATGCACAATTTTGTAGATTTCTGAAGCTATTTTAAAAGTATCAAAGATAACTATATGTGTTGTCACTAAAATATAAACATTATTAACAATAATTATGAAATTATTAAAGTGTATTTTTAATAATAAATGGCTATATGCATAGAGACACACACATTTACTTACAAACTCAGAAATAGCAATGCTTTTCTATAGACATCAACTTTTAACCCAGGATTGATTTGTTTTCAATTTTTTAATTTAAATAATTATAAGTAAACAATCAGTGTTAACATTATTTGACCTGGAAAAAACTATTTTTTAAAAAACAAGGAAGACATTTTTCCCTAGCATATTCTGATATTTTATTATCATACTTCTTAGCAGATTTTAGGAAAATTTTCTTGAAAACAATGTAAAAAATTTATAATAATCAGACATTTTTATAAATAACTGATTATTTTCATATTTTAAATGTTTAAGAAGAAAATTATATATTTTCATATTTAGATCAAAAAGAAAAAAAAAGACTAGAGGGAAATGTAAGAATCATAGGATCTTATGACAGCTCACTTAATTATCTGTATGTCCCAGAAACCTGGTTCTATCACTATCAACTTAATTTGCTTATTTATAAAATATTCAGATGAAGACCAGTTATTAATATCATCTCTAAAACCCTGTAATTTTATTCACGGTTTATTTTATACAATAAAATACCTTTTTATATACTTTTTCATCATAAATAAAATTTCATAGTATCTTACCATAGAGCAAATATATGCTCAGATCAAGAAATAAATCTTTCCATTGCCATATAAAAATCTCACTACTTATTCTAAGTTCATAACTGTATCCTGCATATCTGAGACTTAAGAAAATATCCACATGGGAAAGAGCAACACCTGAGACTTATGCACAAATCCCTATGGTACTGTGTCTGGCACATAAATGCAATAAGTAAATATTTGCAAAACAATAAGGGAATTCATTTAGGAGAAGTAAAGAGGTCATGATTCTCTTCTCAAAAACCAGTATAAAATTTGGCACATCTGGCAATAAAACATTTTAGTACTTTAGAATACAGAAAGTTAAAGGGTATTTGTTAATGAAAAATCTCCATTTTTGCTTAAGAACAGCAGGCATTTTCAGTGTTCTGGGACAGCTCTGTCATCCCACCCCATGACAAAATAAGTGAAAAAGACAGTCTTTACCAGAGTGGAGAAGGTCATAAAAATCAGCAATGTTGTTCATAGAGGTGGCTGGGTGAACTTAGAACAAAGGGCAAGAATTTTCCCCAACAGTGTTATTAATAACAAAATCAAATATTGTAGGAAACTGGGAAACACAGCTTCTAGCCTGAGATGGAGGTGCCTTGGTTGACGTAGGTAGCAGACAACCAGAAATTCATTCATTGGAGAGATCTTACAAATGGGTGCATCTTAAGAGGATTAGAGAAGGTCTTTCTATTGGCCTGGCTAACTGGTAAAGGACACATTTACACATAGAAGACACAATACAACCTGACATAAAGTTCAAATCAAGCTACATTGAAGAATTGGCTGCATGTTAGGTATACTTCTCAACCCACTTCCAATTTTAATCACTGGATATTCACTAAGAGGATGACCTCTTGTCTAGGGGGAGTCATATGCGAGGAAGGGTTTATGCTAGGGTTTATGTACAAAACACAATAAAACAAAACAAACTACATCATAAAAAAGCAGATAGCAAATATACAACATGAGGAGGACAGATTCCAGAGTTTAAGTCCAGGCACAATATTGAAAATAAATTTTAAAAGGGATGCCTTGCTGGCTCAGTGGTTGAGCAACTGCCTTTGGCTCAGGTGGTGCTCCTGGGGTCCTGAGATCAAGTCCCACCTTAGGCTCCCCACAGGAAGCCTGCTTCTTCCTCTGCCTGGGTCTTTGCCTCTCTCTCTGTATCTCTCATGAATAAATAAATAAAAATCCTAAAAAAAAAAAAGAAACGAAACTTAAAAATATAGAAAGTAACCCAAAGAAGAAAAAGTTGAACCTAAGGCACTGGATCAAGCATTTTAAATTCTCGCTTCCCAGCAAAAATAGGAGCCATGTCAATATATAAGGAAAAGGGATCCATATTCAAGAAATGAAAAATGAATGTAAGTTCACTCTAAATGGAGATATTGGATTCAGCAGGAAAAAATTCTACAAAATAGTATTAATATATTCAATGAATTAAATATAACTAGAACTGAAGATGTAAGGAAAAATAAATACAATATTTCAATAAGGGAAATATTTGTAGAGAAATATAAATTGTAAAAAGAACAAAATGTAAATTCTAAAACTGAAAATCATGAAAACTAAAATAAAATTAGTAAAATTTAAGAAACTTGCTTTCTACAGAAGATTTGAAATGGCAAGAAATAGTGAATTTAAAAATAATACAATAAAAACTATCCAATATGAAGAAGAGAATACAAGATTAAAGAAAAATTAACAGAACATGAGAGACTTATGGAACAAAATCAAAGAAAAGCACATATATGTAACAGAAATATCAGTTGGTGAGGAGTGAGAGAAAGGAACAAAACTATATTTGAAAAAAATGGTAAAAATATTCTTGAGTTGATGAAAAACTTATAATCCTTAGATTGAAGAAACTAAGAGGAACAAACAAAAAACAAAAATAGGATAAATACTAACAGGTCAACATTTAGACATATAAATGGCTGAAAACCAAAGAGAAACTTTGGAAAACAGAAAGAGGAGAAAAAAACAAATAAATAAAAGAATCCTCAGTACATGGGAACAATATACTTAACACCTTACTTTTCAACAGAAACATTGGATGCCAATAGACAGTAAAATCGTATATCCAAAATTCTAAAAGAAAAAAAAAAGCTATCTACCAAGAATTCTATGTCCATTAAAGATATCTGTCAAAAATGAAGGTGGAATAGTATGTTTCAGATAAACACAAGCTTAAATTTCATTATTAGAATACCTGTGTGACAAGAAATAAAAAAAGAAGTCCTTTAGTTTTATTAATTTTAAAGATTTTATTTATTTATTCATGTGAGACACACAGAGAGAGGCAAAAACATAGGAAGAGGGAGAAGCAGGCTCCCCACAGGGAGCCTGATGTGGGACTCGATTCCACTACCCTGGGACCATGCTCTGAGCCAAAGGCACATGCTCAACCACTGAGCCACTCAGGTACCCTAGAAGTCCTTTAGTTTTAAACAAAATAATACCTGAGAATAATTTAAAGCCAAGAAAGAACTAAAGAGGAGCGGAAATAATTATGTGAAAGACTTCATACATCTATGTTCTCATTTCTTCTATTAATTTCTTTAAAAAAATAAAACAAAACAGAGCATTGAAGTTTTATTATGGATGTGAGAAAGAGAAACACAGAGAGAAGTAATACACAGAGGGAAAATGATGTTCAAGGAGGGGGAAAGAATGAAGCTATATTGGAACAAAGCTGCTACATTTGATATTTGACTGAAATTAAGTCAGCATCAACCCAAAATACATTGGGATAAGTTAAGGATTTCAAATAATCCACTAAAAATATTTATTTTAATTAAAAGCCAGCACTTTAAAAAGAGCAAGAAAATAGATATGAAAAAATGGAAAACAAAAAGCCAAATGGCAAGTTTAAATAGTTTCTCTCTATAAGAGACACCCTTAAGGGCACTTGGGTGGCTCAGTTAGTTAAGCATCTGCCTTTGGCTCAGGTCATGATCTCAGGGTCCTGGGATCGAGTCCTTGCATCTGGCTCCCTGCACAGCAGAGAGCCTGCTTCTCCCTCTCTCAGCAACCCCCCCACACTCATGCTTGCTCTCTCTCTTTCTCTCTCAAATAAATAAAATATTAAAAAAAAAAGAGAGACATACTTAAATTCAAAGACACAGACAAATAAAAAGTAAAGGGATAGAAAAAAGCATATTAACCACTTATTAAGTATAAGAGACTACAGCAGCTGTATTAATTTAATACAGCTGTAATAATTTAAGACAAAATATACTTTAAGATGAAACATGCCACTAGACTCTGATAGTACTTTTCATAATGTCAAAAGATTCAATAATCAAGTAGATGTAAAGATTACAAATGTTTCTTCTCCTAACAATGGAATCCCAAAATAGCTAACATGAAAATCGAGAGCATTCAAAATAAGAAAAAAAAAAAGCCCACCATTGATCTTAGAGACTTTGTCATTCTGCTATCGGTAATTGATAGAAGTAGGCACAGAATCAGTAATGATATTAAAGAATTGAAAAACACTATCAACCAACTTTGCCTTATCAACATTTATAAAATATTCTACTCCAAAGTAGAAAATATTTTTTAATATTTTATTTACTTATGTGTGTGAGAGAGAGAGAGACAGCCCAAGCAGGGGAAGGTCAGAGGGAGAAGGAGAAGCAGACTCCCCACTAAGCAGGGAACCTGACTCGTGGCTCTGTCTCAGGACCCTGGGATCATGACCTGAGCTGAAGGCAGACACTTAATGGACTAAGCCACTCAGGGACCTGAAAATATTTTATTTTTAAGTTCATAGAGGATACTTTTTAGGAGAGACCATATATACAGTGTTAGTAAAATAAAGGCCAAAACCCAATAACTTTCTTAATAAATGCAGAAAAATCATTTGACAAAAGCTAACACCTACTACTTATAAAAACACACAAACACTAAAAACACAAAGGAACGTTCTTAACCTACTAAAGGGTATCTACAAAAAAGCCCAACAGCTAATATTATAGTATATGGCTAAAATAATAATCTTCCTCTAAAATTACAGACATGATGAATTACCTGTTGTCATTATTCATATTCAAATCGAATGGAGTACAATTGGGTAATAGACAAATATAAAGACATACAGATTAGAAAGAAAAATTAAAAGTAAAATTCTATTTTCAGAAGACATGAATTTGTATGTAGAAAATATTAATAAATTTATGCATAAATTAAATAATACTTACAGAACTCATAAAAATATAGAAAATAAGATCAAAGAATATAGAATATAAGATCAATTTATAAGGAATATTGAATATAGAATATAGAAGTCAAAGAATATAGAATATAATATCAATTTATAAAAATTAATCACTTCATAAACAATATTGCTAAGATAGTTCAATGGGGAAAGATTAGTTATTTACAACAAATGATTTGAGGAAAATGACATAACATGGTGCAAAAACAAACAAAACCAAATTATGTCCTTACCTCACACCATACACAAAAATTAACTCTAAAAGATCACAGATCTAAAATTAAACTAAAACCACTGAGACATACTGAGAACTTGTTTGACCTTCATGTAGGTAAAGACTTCTTAGACATGACTACAAATGCATGGTTCAAAAAAAACAACTGAAAGATCAGAAAGTGGCTACTTGTGGGGAATAGGACTGAGAATCCAGGTGACCAGGAGGTAGAAACTGAGAACTGCAGAATTTCCTTAGAGATCTCTTATTATCATATTATTCTAGACTATGGGAAGATACTAACTTTGCAACAAATATTTTTATAAAATAAGATGAGGAGGGCAGCCCGGGTGGCTCAGTGGTTTAGCACAGCCTTCAGCCCAGGGCCTGATCCTGGGGACCCGGGATCGAGTCCCACATCTGGCTCCCTTTGTGGAGCCTGCATCTCCCTTTGCCTGTGTCTCTGTCTCTCTCTCTCTGTCTCTCATGAAAAAATAAATAAAATTTTTTAAAAAATAAGATGAGGAAATTTTAATGTTATAAACTTTATGCTTTTTTTCTAATTTTAGATATTCTCAAAAATGAAATGGGAGGACTATAGCTACTCTTTAAAGCATAGAAAATTTGAGAGTAGCACTTCCACCATAACAATAACAGTCAGTTAAAGACACAAAGCTAAGTTAAATTCTCAAAATAAATGAGCTCTTCCTAGTTAGAAGAGTGTCCTCAGGGTGGATTTCATTACTGGAGGCTTGATGGATGAGGGCATGAAATCTCCATAGGTGGGGGTAAAAGGAACCAGCTGGGTTTTTCATAAATGTTTACAGCTGCATGGCAGCACATGTGATGTTCTCACATTCCAGATGCGTCTTGCTGAAAGCTGGGGACAAGGCAACAAGAAAGAGGATGTTATATCCAGGTTGTAAAGCTGAGCAATAAGCTATTATTTAGAAACTGGTGACATGCAGTAATACAAAATGCAGTCTTTGGATTGCTGGTTACTCTGCTGATGTAGATTCCTGATCCTGTCTTCAAAATATCTGAGGTTGGGATAAACTGAATCTAACTTAAAGTACAACAGCAAACCTAGCTAAGTGAGAGAAGTGATTACCTCTGATCCCTATTACAGCATCCTGACAGAGGGTAAGTATATATGCTTAAAACTCTACTCTGCCTTTATACCCAATGTCCAAAATACAATTTTAAAAATATGAAACATAAAAATAAGCAAGAAAATATGACTCATAATCAAGAGATTCATAGGCAGTGGAATCAGATGTGCAGATAGCCCACATATTAGAATTAGTAGACATGAGTTTCAGAGTAACAATGAAAAGTATACATAGTGTATCTTTCCCATCCTTTATTTCTACACTCTCTGTATTTTTAGCTTTAAAGTGTGCAAGTTTCTTATATTGTTTGTAAAATTATTTACTGTCTGACAGGATGCGTATCATAAACTTGTTTAGAGAAACAACTAAAAATTTAAACCAAAGGAAAATATCTAAAAAAGTCAATAGTGGGAATGATATGTAACAGTAAAAAGCATACTCTAAGAAGTCAGGAAGGGAAGAACAAAGAAACAAGAAGCAGTTGGGGAAAAAAGAAAACAAATAGCAAATGGCAGACTTTAAACTAGACTTATTTATAATAAATGTAAATGCACTAAATACTCTAAAAAATGTTCAAGGTATCTTGCACTTATACCATGTAATCTATCATCTCTGACTGCATTCTCTGTGATGGTTATTTATTATTCAGTGTTTTGTAAGAGGAGAAAATACCTGCCTATTGTTTTTAGGTACTAGAATTTGTACATATGTTTGGCTATATAAATCTTACCACAAAAACTAAACATATCATGTCAATTTTATGTAAGGGAAATTAAAACTATTAGCAATGATAAATTCATAAATAGTAATAGATTCACCCAAGATCTTGCTCCTAGAGAGTTTGGGAGCTGGGATTTAATCTTCAGACTTTCTACCTCCAAAGTTTGCATCTGTCTGTAACACAAGGACTCCTAAAAGTCAATATATTGCACTTGGATTGTGAAAGTTAGAAAAGTTATCTGCATAACATTGTAATCACTGACTTTCTAAATATAATAAGTGGCCCACTCCTGAATGAAGAGTTGAAATCAGTCTAATAGTCAAATATTACAAAGCATCAATTTGAGGATTAAAAAGAACTAAGAGAATTATTTTTTAAAAAGGCTGTGCATTTCCACTTTAATTTTTCTCATTCCCCCAACTATTCATTAGGAAAATTTGAAAATGTGATTAGATTTAGAGGGATGGTTATAATCAAGGTCAATTATGTAAGTTTTCCAACTATACAGCACATATAGCTCCATATTAAACTATGATCCTAACATTTGCTTCAGGCCATATTCAAAACTGTGCTGAATAATCATTTCTACCTATAATGCATTTACTAATTGGTAAAGCATGTCTTTGTCAATTGGGCTTATTCTAAACTATTTTCAATTCATTAACGAAAAATATTGAGTTATGTTCTCCAAATTATCATGGATTTTCCTTACCCTATTGAAATTTAAACATACACCTTTTCTTCTACGAATAGACATCCTCATTTGTAAGTGTTATTGAGAATACTTTCAGCCTTATTTATCTGATAATTTGGGATGAGAATAATATATTGAATATAAAGAAAAAACATAATTTTCAATAACACTTGCTATTTGATAGTGAGGTACTTATTTTTAAAACTTCATACATTATTAATTTTAATGAGATTGTTTTCTGTACTAATGAGACATTTAACTTGCGTAGGGGAAGAATCAGTTAATCCAGTGTCATACAAATTTATTAGCAGAGAGTTCATAAATAATCAAAGGTGTTGTTTTCTGTGCATAGATTGAAAACATTTTTCCTGCTATTAAATGTTAGGCACTGTTATTTTTTTTCTTTAGTTTTAATGTTGTTATAAAATATTTGACTTTTCTAAAACTATTTTGCAATTAATGAGCACTAGTTAAGTACCAAGCACTGTCTTAAATACGTCATGCATTATCACAATTCATCCTCATAATAATAATTTACTAATTTGTACTCATTTTTGTGGTGACAAGGTTATGAAGGAAGGAAATAGTTTCTCCAAACTGACACAATTATTAAATTATGGAGTTGATATTTATATTCTGTCTATTGGGATTTTAATCAGTAAGCTAGAAAACAACAATGTTGCCAATGGCATTCATCTATTCATCATATATTCGCCAAATACACACTGAGCACATTTTATATAGCAGGCTCAGAACCAGAACTGGGAACAAAATTGATTATGACATGGAGGAATTCATATTTCCTGGAAAAAATAGAAGACTCAATAAATGAATTAAACATTATAATTGCTCAGATAGGTTTGTACAGCTATATACTATAATAGTAATTATTTTTAGAATGATTTCCTCATACTTATTAGATTCCAGACAATGAATTGAACACTATACAGATTTTAAATCCTCATGCAATATACTGTCAAATTGGAGATTTGCAAAGAAGTAAAAGATAACTAAATTAAAATTTTGGAAGCAAGAGATATTGAAACAAAGACAACTAAGCCTGGATGGTCAGATAAGACTTTCAGGAAAAATTGTGTAGAAATTAGTACAAACAGCAAGGTAAGAAGAACACCTAGAACGTTTTAGAAAGAGTTAAGAGCACATGCAAGAACATTTGACCCAAACAGAAGTTTAGCACAAAAAACAGTTTTGCATGGTTAATATACATAATGCAGGATTAGTGTTGCTGGTTAGTTCAGAAATATCTCAAAATTGGCATTAGCTTGGTGGCATACCAGACTTCAGGGCACATGTTCATAACATCTGAGTCAATGGAAATAGAATGAGAATAGAAACACAATCAAAGTCACAAATCCCTATTGAATAAAAAAAAAAAATCCTCTAAGGATTTCCTGCACCAACACTGCCCCATAGAACTTACTGCAATAGGGGATGTTCTATACCTGGCCTCTAATACAGCAACTATTAGCCATATGTGGCTAGTAAGCCCTCACAATGTATATAACTGAATTTTTTATTTTATTTAATTTTATGTCTACTATATTAGACAATATAACACTGTTTACAATGTCCCGAAATCCAATGAAAGGACATCTAGTAGTCTTCTTCCTACATTTTCACATCTTTAACAAATTTCTTGTATAATTTCTCCCTTTGTAATCATAAATGGTCCCCAGAGATTATGATTAATCACAGAATGACAAATTTCATTAGGTTTGGTCTGATTACTTCCATGGGTGTAGCAGAAGTTGAATAACCAGCTATGTCTCCTTGGTTTACTTTTCAAATCATTAGCTGCACAATACTACTGAATAACTATTAAGGCCTTAGAATTGAATTATATAGAGACATTTCCATAAGAAATTTCAGATTGGAATTTAAAAAGCCTCTATTATTTGCTAGACTGTGGCTAAGAAAATCAAGCTAATAAAAATTCCTCAGTACATTTTATCTGCAGTATATATAAATGTGGATAAAATCCTTTCCTCCTGAGACTCCCAAAATTTGTCAAGGTTTCTCATCTGACAGGAGGTGACCTTGCTTACTTTCCTGGGAGCATGCAGTCCTGGAAGTTAGGTCCCATACATGTTTCCCCTGCTAGGTTCTCTATGCACTGACACACATAAAGGTCAACCTTTGTTTCTTAATAGCTTAACACACCTGTTTAAATAAGAATTACCCACAAATGTAGCACCACAGCTATGTTCTTGATTGCACAATTGCTTTATCTAATTATATCCTGGCAAAAAGAACAGATTTCTTATTGACTCTATGCAAATAATTATATTGCTACAAAAGTTAAATAGATTTATATGAGTTTCTGAATTGAGGTGGGGATATTTGTGAGAATCAAACATCATTAAAAATGCTTTATTTCAATTTGCAAAAGCAGACTCGACTACATCAAAGATTAAAGATAAAGAAGACATTAAAAAAGGATTTCCTCAGTTATCTATTCTTTAACTTATCAGCAGTTCAAAATACTTAGTGTAGTCCCTTATTTTCCATCTCTTAGGATGCTGTAGAAAGGGTTCCTTTAATAGATGATATCTTCAAGTCTTTCCAGTTATAGGATTATGCGATATTTACTTCAATTATGTAACCTTTTTTTAATTATGTAAACATGTTGTTAGTGACCTAAGAGTTTCTGTAAATAGGACTTTTGATCAGAAATCTAGCATATTTAAAATATTAGGAAATAGAATTCCCATTAAAATATTACAAATTCTATTTCCTTGTATTTAGTGAGTTTGGGGAATAGACTTTTTTTTAAAGATTTTATTTATTTATTTATTTATTTATTTATTTATTTATTTATTTATTAATAAGAGACACAGAAAGAAAGGCAGAGACTTAGGCAGAGGGAGAAGCAGGCTACTCATAGGGAGCCTGATGTGGGACTTGATCCCAGGACCCCAGGATCACGACCTGAGCCAAAGGCAGACACTCAACCACCCCGGTGCCCCAGGAATAGGCGACTTAAGAATGACTTATAGATCCCTATTAAACAATTGAAACAGAGCTGGTTTATATATGAGGGATGTTACAATCAAATTTTTATGTATTTCTTATGAAAGAAAAAGATTTGTATTCACTTATCAGGAAGGCAAGACCATTTCAATTACAAACATAAGACACAGACACATAAGGACATAGAGACTTTTTAGCTTCAGTTCTATAAATTTAGTCATTAGCTAAGATTCAACACAAAAACTGGCACAGAACTCAAAGAATTGTGTTCCTATAGAGTAGGCACAAAATAATTAAGTGCACTAGTAAATAAATAGACAAAAAAAAATGACTAGCAAACTCGATTCTTTATTTTCCTTCACTCAACTGAGAATATATTTCTAGAATCCATCTACAAAGATGGTCAGATAGTGAGATCATAAAGCTAAATTCTTAAAAAAGGCCTAGGTCCAGATGTCTTCACTGATGGTTTCCCAAGCATTTAAAGAAGAGCTAATACCAATTATTTGCAAAATTTTACAGAAAAATAAATAAAAACGAGAATATACTTTCTAATTCATTGTATGGATCCTGTGTTACCCTGATAGGAAGGAAGGACCCCCAAACCAAAAGAAGACAAAAAACTCAAAACAGAAAAAAATTGGAAGAAAATTAAAGACAAATATCTCTTACCAATATATACTAAAAATCCTCAGCAAAACACTAGCCAAGTCCTGCAGTATGTAAAAATGATTATGTACCATGACCAAGTGAGGCCTGGAGTACAAAGTTCGTCTGTCATCCAAAAACCAATGAATATAATATAACACATTAATAGAATATATTTTAAGGAACTCATGATTATCTTAGCATATATACAGAAGAACATTTAACAAATTCAGACTCCATTCTTGATATAAAAAATCAACAACTATAAATAGAATGAGACTTCATCTATCTGATAAAAGTAATCTACCAAAATCCAATGGCTAACATAATACCTTAGTTGGAAAGCTAAATGTTTTCACAAGATATGGACAAGACAAAGATTTCTGCTCTCAGTACTTCCATTCAATATTGTACTGCAGCCTCTAGCCAGAGCAAGAAGAAAATAATACAAAAGACATAGATTAGAAAGGAAGAGATACAACTAACTCTATTCACATGATCTTGTATGTAGAAAATACAAGTAATTTATTTTTAAAAAACACTATTGAAACTAATTGATGAAAAGTTGTGGAATACAGAGTTAATATATTAAAAACATTTTTGATACATTTTCAATGAACAATATGAATTTAAATCAGAATATTCCATTTACAATAGCATAAAAGTAAATAAAACACTTTAACAATATTTAACAAAGAAGGCAAAACTTATACCCTAAATACTACAATATATCATTGGCAGAAATTCAAGAAACTTCTAATAAATTGAAAGACTTTCTAAGATCATGGGCAGGAAACTAAGATAACTATGATCCCCAAACTGATCTACAGATTCAACACATTCCCTATCAAGCTCCCAGCAAAGTTTTTTTTTTCAGAAATTGATGATCTAGCCCTAAAATTCATATGAATATTCAGGGAACCCATAATAGACAATCTTCAAAAGAGTAACAAATTTGGAGGACTCACATTTCCCAATTACAAAACCTACTGCAAAGCTACAGTAATCAAGTCTGTGTGATACTTACATGAAAATGGGCATATAAATCAACAGAATAGATTTGGGAATCCAGGAATAAGCCCTCATTTACAGTCAATTTATTTTTGATGAGGGTGGCAGTACTATATAATGGCAAAGGAATAGTCTCAAACAATAATGTCAAGAAAACTGAATCTCTATATGCAAAAGCATGAAGTTGGGATTCCTAGCTTATACCAATACAAAGCTCAAAATGCTTCAAATTCCTAAATGTAAAATATAGAACTATGAATTCTTAGAAAATTGCATAGATAAATATCCATGTCATAATATTCAGCAATAGCTCCTTAAATATTTCACCAATATTTTTTCACTGAAAAAAAAATCAATTGGACTTAACAAAATTAAAAACAATTGTGCTTGAATGGATGTCTTCATCAAATACGGAAAAGGCAACAACCGTCTGGTTGGAGAAAATATTGGCAAATCATATATCTGACAAAAGACTTATTTCAATAGTAAAAAAAAAAAAAACGCAATAAATAGGCAAAAATCTGATTAGTTTTCCAAAGAAGGCACACAAGTGGCCGAAAAGCATATGAAATGTCTAAAATCCTGAGACTTCAAACAAATGCAAATCAAAACCACAATGGGATATTTATAACTGCAGTCTCTAGAATGACTACAATGAAAACAACAGATAGTAAGAAGTGTGTACAAGAAGGTAGAGAAATTAAACCACTCATATATTATAGGTGGAAATAAAAAATGAAGCAGTGACTTTGGAAATTTAATATAGATTTACCATATGGCCCAGCAGTTTCTTCCTTGGTATATATCCAAGAAAAGTGAAAACATATATTCACACAAATCTATATGTGATTATTCATAGCAGCATTATTCTTAATAGGTAAATAGGGGTAAAAACCTACATGTTCATAAATTGACAAATGAGTAAAAAAACATGGTATATCCAAATAATGAAATGTTATTTAGCAATAAAACAGGGAGAAGTGCTAGTATATTTTACAACATGGATAAATCTTGAAATCCTTATGCCAAGTGAAAGAATCCAGATTAAATACATGATAGATAAATAGTTAGGGGCAGCCCGGGTGGCTCAGTGGTTTAGCACCACCTTCAGCCCAGGGCATGATCCTGGAGACCCAGGATCGAGTCCCACGTCGGGCTCCCTGCATGGAGCCTGCTGCTTCCTCTGCCTGCGTTTCTGCCTCTTAGTCTTTCTCTCTCTCTCTCTCTCTCTCATGAATAAATAAATAAAATCTTTAAAAACTAGATCGATATAGAGATGTATAGATATATAAATAGTATGATTTCATTTATATGAAATGTCTTTAACAGGCAATTCTATAGACAAAGAAATTAAATTTGTAGTTATCTATGACTGAGAGGGCATTGAAAGTAGAGGATTATGGAATAATGACTAAAGTGTATTTGGTTTCTCTTAGGCGTAATAAAAAAATTCAAAAAATATTATGATGATAATTGTAAACTCTAAAATGTTTTCCAAAACTACTGGATTGTACACTGCAAGTGGGTACATTGTATATGACTGTATATCTCAATAAATCTTAAAAACGTGTATCAAAAATAAATTCAAAATGAATGAAAGATCTAAGTGTGAGACAGGAATCCATCAAAATCCTACAGGAGAACCCAGGCAGCAACCTCTTTGACCTTGGCTGTAGCAAATTCTTACTAGATACATTTCTGGAGGCAAAAGAAAAAAAAGCAAATTAAGCTATCAGGACTTTATCAAGATAAGTGGCTTTTGGACAGTGAAGGAAAAAATCAACAAAATTAAAAGGCAGCCTATGGGACGGGGGAAGATATTTGACATATCAAATGACATATCTGATAAAGGGTTAGTATCCAAAAATATAAAGAACTTATCAAACTCAACACCCTAAAACCAAATAATCCAGTTATGAAATAGGCAGAGGATGTGAACAGACATTTCTCCAAAGAAGATATACACATGGCCAGCAGACACATGAAAAGATGATCAACATCTCTCATCATCAGGGAAATACTAATCAAAACCACAATGAGATACTACCTCACACCTGTTGGAATGGCTAAAATTAATATTACAGGAAACAACAGATGTTGGTGAGGAAGCAGAGAAAGGGGACCCTCTTACACTGTTGGTGGGAATGGAAACTCATGTAGCCACTCTGGAACACAATATGGTAGTTTCTCAAAAAGTTAAAAATAGAACTACATAACCACCCAGTGATTGCACCACTAGGTATTACCAAAGGATACAAAAAATACTGATTCAGAGGGATATACATACCACAATGTTTATAGCAGCATTATCAACAATAGCCAAATTATGGAAAGAGCCCACACTCTGGTGAATGGAGGCAGAAGCACTAGTTAAATTCAATAGAATATCACTCAGTCATCAAAGGGAATGAAACATTTGTAATAACAGGGATGAAACTACAGTATATTGTGTTAAGTGAAACAAGTTAAAGAAAGACAAATACTATATGATTACACTCATATGTAGAATTTAGGAAACAAAACAGATTAACATGGAAAGCGGGGAAAAGAGAGAAGCAAACCATCAGAGTCTCTTAGCTATAAGAAACAAACTGAGGGTTACTGATGGGGTGGTTGATGAAGGATAGGCTAGTGGGTGATGGGTATTAAGGAGGGCACTTGTTCTGTTGAGCATCGGGCATTATATGTAAGTGATGAATCACTAAATTGTATTCCTGACACCAATATTACGCTATATGTTAACTAACTAGAATTTAAATAAAAATTCAGAAAAAAGGGATCCCTGGGTGGCGCAGCGGTTTGGCGCCTGCCTTTGGCCCAGGGCGCGATCCTGGAGACCTGGGATCGAATCCCACATCAGGCTCCTGGTGCATGGAGCCTGCTTCTCCCTCTGCCTGTGTCTCTGCCTCTCTCTCTGTATGACTATCATAAATAAAAAAAAGAAAAAAAAATTCAGAAAAAAAAGTAGATTCCACTCTCAATGTGGTGCTTGAATTCACACATAACACACAAAAATTCAAGAGATTATGGTGATGATTGCAAACTGTGTAAAATGTTTGTCAAAACTATTGAATTATACATTCTAAATAGATGTACTATATGTGATCATTACATCTTAATAAATCTTAAAAATATGTATCCACAAACCCCTGTGCTGTGCATTAAGAATAAAAGGCATGCAGAAGAGACTGTCCATAGAGAGGTTCTATTTGATACCAAAGAAACTTGTAATAGTATAAAATTTATATAGGCTTCAAGACAAGGAATTTGCTGGAAAGAAAATTATTGACAGATAACAAGAGAAAGATTATGCAACTAGAAGGGCTGAATTATGAGCCACACTAAATTATAGAATAATAAAACTAAGTAAAACCTTGCCTTTGAGTTAAAGAAAATGATCAATTTGATGAATCAAGTTTTTTGTTGTTGTTGTTGTTCTTTAAAACTAATCTGGTTCAGTAGAGAGACTATTTTCTCTCTGTGTGTCTATATTTTTCTTCAGTTACATTCAAAACTGACTAATAAGGATGCCTGGATAGCTCAGAGGTTGAGCATCTGCCTTTGGCTCAGGTCCTGATCCCGGAATCCGGGATCGAGTCCTACATTGGGCTCCTTGCCTGGAGCCTGCTTCTCCCTCTGCCTATGTCTCTGTTTCTGTCTCTGTGTCTCTCATGAATAAATAAATAAATAAATAAATAAATAAATAAATAAATAAATAAAATGTTAAAAAAACAAAAACAAAACTAATAATTAGTAATCAAGTTAATGAATTATATATATGAAAATTTGCAGAAATGGGATTTAAAAAGTTTAGGGAAAATGAAGGAAATAAGAAAATAAAAACACGAATTAGAAAAAATATATGCAACCCCATATTTACTGCAGCATTATTTACAATAGCCAAGACACGCTAGCAACTCAAGTGTCCATTGATAGATGAATGGATAAAGAAGATGTGGTATATACACACAATGGAATATCATTCAGTCATAAAAAAGAATAAAATCTCTCCATTCACAACAACTCAAAGTTGTTGTGAGCTAGGTATTATGCTAAGTGAAATAAATCAGTGAGAGAAAGACAAATGCCATATGATTTCACTTATATGTGGAATTTAAGAAACAAACAAATGAGCAAAGATAAAAAAAAAAGACAAAAAAAATCCAGGTTCTTAAACACAGAGAACAAACTGGTTGTTGTCAAAAGGAAGGTGGGTTTTGAGATGGGTGAAATAGATAAAGGGAATTAAGAATGCACTGACCTTGCTGAGTACTGAGAAATATGTAAAATTGCTGAATCATTATATTGTGCACCTGAAGCTAATATAACACTGTATGTTAATTATACTTCAATTAAACAACAAAATGGTATATATATGCATATATATATATATATATATATATATAAACAAAAAGAAACAGAGGAAGAAAAACAAAGTTCTTTATAGCTCCAATGAGATGAGAGGGAATAGTGTCTCTAACCAAAAATAACGAAAAATAGGAAAAAAATGAATGTTGAAAAATTGTGAGGTGTTCAAAGAAATTTCAAAATAGATGCCCACCATAAACAAAATCAAACCAATCAACAAACAAAAAGTGAGTTGGAAAATCTCAGAATAGATGTTTTTTTTATTAAGATAGGTAAAAGCAAACTGTATTAAAAGAAAAAAGAACATGAATGAAAATAAAATCAAGGACATGATAGACATGCTTGCTAAATACCACCCTCAAAATTAAAGAATTTTAAAAACCACTGAAAATTATTGTAGATAAGCTTATGGATAAAGACAGGAAGAGATGTGGAATATTCTGATATTACTAAGAAAGAGAGTTTTGAAAAATGTGATTAAAGGGGATCCCTGGGTGGCTCAGCAGTTTGTTGCCACCTTCAGCCCAGGGCCTAATCCTGGAGTCCCGGGATCGAGTTCCGCATCAGGCTCCCTGAATAGAGCCTGCTTCTCTCTCTGCCTGTCTCTGCCTCTCTCTCTCCATCTGTCATGAATGAATAAATAAAATCTAAAAAAAGTGATTAGAAAAAAAATTCAGTGAAAATGGAAGGAAACAAATGCAAAACAATATTTTAATATGAAGGTACAAAAGGGTTTACTATATGAGGAAAATTTAATTTAACGCAATCATAATACAACTGCATACACTCCCAAAGTGATTTCTCTTCAAGTGTAAAAGAATCTCAAACTCATTCACAAAGCAAAAGCAGGGGGAGATAAAACATTGTCTAATGGTATATACTAGTTAGTGGTTCACCTAATGAAAAGATTGCTTTTTGTAGACTCCCTTCTAACTGTCGTGACCTGTGAAATATAGTAGGCTAGGCTTTATGGGGGATGTATTTGGAAGCACTTTGAGATTTTTGGGTCAGTTGGCACATAAGCCCTTTTGTCTTGTAACCCTTTCTTCTTTCCAGACATACAGACTTGGAGCTGGAAACCCAGAATTTGTCTTGGACAAAGAGATAACATTGAGGATAGAAGTCATGCAATAATTACGTTGAAAACAAAGCTAATATTTATCCTAGGTAGCCTACTTAGGTTGACCATTATTTGCAGGAGAGACAATCAAGCCTCTGCTTTGCTTAAACCACTTTTGGGGGAGGGGTTTCTATCCTATGCAGGTGAATCTCATCCTACACTGAGTACCAGTTGTGGCTGTACTGCCAAGAACAGAAAACAGATTAGAGGACTAGCTAACTGGAAGAGGTGAGACTACGTATGAGAGGGAATATAGTTGTGCAGGCTGCAAAGCTGGTGACCATCATTTTGCAATAGCAAAACAGTAGGTCAAACTGCTACCTTCAGTATTTTGGAAGGAAAAGCTTTGATTCCTGGGGCTGATATATTGTGAAATGTGTGAAAAATTCAGTGTGTATTGGCTCGTTCTGGATGTTTCCAACCAAACCCTATCTGTGAAAAATAAATTGAGTCTGCATCTTTCTAATCTACTAACCGAGATAGAAGGAAATGCCATTTTGCCAAAGGAGAAACTCTCTGCCTATGGTTTACAAAAGAAGTTGCCGGGGAGTCTGTAACTTGGAACATTCTCAGGGTCAAAAATCCAATTGCTTCTATATGTATGTTGAATCACTGATGAACAGTGGTTGTAAAAATGCAGAGATAGTGAGAAATAATCCTGGTGCCTTGCCATAAAAAGGCAGTGAAGTCCTGGCAAAGATGGCAAATGCTTCTAATTGCCTCCAGGCCGTGATTGCTGAGCTTGAGAGAGGAGGGAGTTGGCAAAGCTTAAAAGCCGGTTAGTACAAGTTTAAAAACTATGACAGATTAGGTAAGTGGGTATGCTATTTTCATGAAAACAAAAACAAAAACAAATGGCCTCCATGTCTACCGTGTTTTTCAATGAATATATCTTAATGAAAAAGTTGAACTCTGATGATTAAAAGGATGTCAGAAAGTCATTCACGCAGGATATGCAAACGAGGTAGAGGCACATAGTTTTCTAGTGCTTCTCCTTCCTTAACAACAGGCTCCAGTTTTATTCTGTGTGGCAAAAAGCATGTCTAAGGGATTTCATTTCCCACTTGCTGCCTTGCTGGCAGCTAGGGGTGATCAATTAATAGAAGTCAAACTTTTGGGATAAGCTTTTGGGAAGACTGCCTAGAGATAATTGACTTAGCTAGTTACTCTCATTTGCTCTTTTCACATTTCCACTTCTTTCTGCTAAAATTGTGGATTTTGAACTCCATCAGATATCTTTAATCATGCACCATGGGTAAGGGAACAGAAGAGAGGGGTGCTCTGCATGGCATGGCCCTGTGTTCCTGCACTGTTTAGTTTGGCTTTGTTTTATTTAGCATGAGAGAAATATAAACACAAAAAAATCAGCTGGGATGTGGTCACTTTGGCTCTTCCTCTCTTACTCTCTCTTCTTATAAAAAATTCTAACATGATAGCTGAATTTGCATTAGCTATTCTGAACTACAAGGTGAACTTGAATTTCAAAGTCATGCACCAATGTTGGTACAATAGAAAAATAGGAAGAATCTGAGTACTTGGTGACCACAGAATAACAATTCTAGATAACGTTTTATCACCAGTTTTGCTTTGGAAGTGTGCACCTCCATCTTGTTGATTTCTTTTGGCTTTAGATTATATGCATCTAATCTTAATATAAAAATGGAGAAAGTAATATATGAGAAGGACAAAATAATTTTAGCTCCCAATTTTTTCATAGTGACGATGCTACAACATAGCTTGAGGAGTATTATCTTCAAAGGCTTTAGAGAAAGAAGTATATATACAAACTTCCTTGTAAAAATCAAAGCTACAGAGTCATTCTTAGTCATGAATTAACATGGAGATTCTAGCACCCATGAGGTTTTCCTGTGAACAAAATTTTAATTAGAAAAAAAAATAGATGGAACAAAAAATGTGGTTTGGAAATGAAGATAAAATAAAATGGCTAGTCGTTATTAAACCTTAAGTATAGAATTAGAAATTATATGATAAAGTAAGCAATGATAAGAAAATGAATTATTAATGAGAAATAAAAAATGGTATATATATTCATATATATGTACATGCATTCATTCATGCAAGATATAGTCTGTTGGAATGTGTAAAAAATGCTCAATAAGTATGAAAGGGACTTATTTCAAAGAAACTGCTAATTATATTTGTTATTAAAATAAGTATTCCATTCAACAAAATAATTGGAGAAAATGGAAACAGTAACATATGTGTAGATGGAAAGATGTCCAGAATGACATTAAGACCATAAATATTCTAAAAGTTGCATCTAATTGGAAATGGAGATTACAGAGCATAAGTATGTGCATAGAAGATCTTTTTTTTAATTTTTATTTATTTATGATAGTCACAGAGAGAGAGAGGGGGGCAGAGACACAGGCAGAGGGAGAAGCAGGCTCCATGCACCGGGAGCCCGATGTGGGATTCGATCCCGGGTCTCCAGGATTGCGCCCCGGGCCAAAGGCAGGTGCCAAACCGCTGTGCCACCCAGGGATCCCCACATAGAAGATCTTTTGAGAGTAATAAATGTAACTTGTTTTCATATAATGGATACATATGATTATCTTGAAAGGGTAAGTGACCATTGACAGGATGGAAAACTAGTATAGAATTTAAAAATTGACAATGGGGAAAAAGTAACAAATAGTAATTTAACCAAATCAGCAGCAATGAGGCAAAAAAGAATAAACAGAATAAAATTAATAATAGGGATCCCTGGGTGGCGCAGTGGTTTAGCGCCTGCCTTTGGCCCAGGGCATGATCCTGGAGACCCAGGATCGAATCCCACGTCGGGCTCCCAGTGCATGGAGCCTGCTTCTCCCTCTGCCTATGTCTCTGCCTCTCTCTCTCTCTCTGTGACTATCAGAAATAAATAAATAAATAAATAAATAAATAAATAAATAAATAAAGTTAATAATAAATTAAGGCAGTTGGAACACATTCAATCAAGTATGTCATTTATTAAACTACATGTGAACAGCTTTGATTTTTACCACTGGGACAGTGGTAAAAAACACAGACTGTTAGGAAGGGTTAAAACTCTACACCCAATTATATTTCACCTCTTAAGAAACACTTTGAAATAGAGCTTTGTAGAAATGCTGAAAATAAAGAGACAGGTAAAGAGATTCAAAACTCTTTAAACATAAGAAAAAATGATAAGATGATACTAATGTGTGAAACATTAAGATAAAAGAAACACATTTTAAGAAAAAAAACTAAGGTTCTATCCCTAGCAGAACACATTTTATAAGGAATGCTAAGAAAAAAAAAAAAAAAATTAAAGCCAAATTAATGATATCAAATGGAATCACAAGTACCAGAAAGAATTGAGGAAGAGTAAATATCTGAGTTAAACAAACAAACCATAAGTGATATTTAGAGACAAAATATAAAAATATCACATATACATATATTACATATAATAATTATATATAATTTATTCATATGTATTTAGATGTATGTATATGTAGCTTGACAAAACCATCTAACTAAACAGCACAAATTTCTGACTTAAAAACAAGAGTCTAACCACATTTTTTGCAAAGAATAATATTTAAATAAAAAGGACTAAAGGTGACTGAATGGCTCAGTTGGTTAAGCATCCAACTCTTGGTTCCAGCTCAGGTCATAGTCTCAGGGTTGTGGGATGGAGCCCTGCATAGGGCTCTGTGCTCAGTATGGAGTCTGCTTGAGTTTTTCTCTCTCTCCCCTCCCTTTCCCTCTTCCTACCTCCCCCTGTTTGCACATGTTCTCTCTCAAATACATAAACAAATCTTTTTAAAAGTATATATAAAAACTAGATTGTTTTAAAGTAAAATATTTGAGAAAATTACACACTGCAAACCTTAAGGGAGCTGATATGTCTGTTTTAGCCAAAACTGTTAAGACAAAGAATTTTATCAGATATGGAGAAAGACATGTAATGTTTAAATGAAGTTATTCATCAAGAATACTTAAAACTGTTTAAAGATCTAAATATTTATGGACTTAAAAGAGAGTGTTTCAAAATACATGAAACAATAATCAATATAATTAAGGGGAGAAGTACAAATATCTACAGATACAGTTGGATATTTTAAGAAATGTTATTGTTGAATTACAGAAACAAGCAGAAAAAATACAGAAAATCAGAAAAAAATAAAACAGAAAAGTCAGTAAAAGTTTTGAAGATTTTTAACACTATCAACCAACTTGGTCTAGTGAAGAGGCCACAGCCAACAACTGTAAAATATATACTTGTTTGAAGTGCATTTGTAATATTTACAAATAATAATGTACAGTCACAAAACAAGTCTTAATAAAAATTGAAATTTTAAAATAATCTGGAGCATACTCTCTGACCATAATAATATTAAATTAGAAATTTTACGATTAAAATATGATGAAAATCCACAAATGTCTGTAATTAAAGCAACATACTTCTAAATAAACTCAGGGTCGAATAAAGGAATCCTAAAGGAAATTTAAAAATATTTCAGACCGAATGAAAATGAACACAGAGCATACCACAATTTGTGGATGGACCTCCACTTCTAAGAAAATAGTCTTTAAAAAAAAGTTGCCTCTAATTTGACAATGAGAAAGAAACAGATAAGCCATTTTACTAAGAGTTCACAACAATTCTTATTCCTCTTAGAAAACTGAAGTTAAAAGGCATCGAAGGAATCTGAAATCCAAAGAGGTTTGGATTCTTCCAAGCAATGAAAGGACATTTTTTTTTTTTTCATCATGGCAATCTGGAACTGTCCTGGCCACAATACAAAGAGGTGAGATTGAACTTGGCTAAAAGTCAAGTGGGAACTAATAAATCTGAAGTTGCTGGAGGCACTTAATGACTGCCCTCACTCAGCCATATAGCACCAGATCATTTGAAATCTCATTTCCCATGGGGGCTTAGTGGAGAAATTGAGTGTAGGGCAAAAAACTGTAGGGAGTAAATGTTGAGTGGCTCAGATGAGCAGGGGGTGATTAACAGCCTTTGAGGCCAGTTAGGAAAGAAACATGGCCCACTCCTCTGGGGTAGGAGCAACAATCCTTTTGCCTACAGAACTCAATGGAGTTAATCACAGATAGCAGGCAAGATGAAAACACCACACTGCCTGCTTCTCTAAATGTGTTCTTGCATAAAGCTAAAGGTCTCCATCACTGGGGAGTGGGAAGAAATCATTCTCTCATGCAAGGCTCCAAGGAGCATGTCACTTACTGCAAGAGAGATAGACACAAAACCCCGCCAAATAACCCCACACTTCATTCTTGCAGAGCAATAGATCCAGAAGGAGGCGCAAGACTCAAAGATGATTAGCAATTGTGAAGATGTGAAGTGATCTGATCTCTCCCTCCAAAATGGTGTTTTATACAGCAAATCTGGCATTGCTGGGAGGGACATAACAAGGCCACTCATTGGCAAGGCACAGGTAAAGACTGTGGATGAAGGAAAGTCAAAGAGAAATTCTCTACAACACACGGAGAGGCAAGAATGCAAGGTTTAACATTCTATCACATGATCTGTATGATATGATATATATTGATGTGGTTATCCGCAGCTGCAGGCAGTACATTAAACCTGCACCCAACATCAACCACAGACAGAAGGCTGAGTTTGATCAACAAGGATGAGGGTGTTGGATGCTGAGAAAGACATCTCTAAGCACAGAAGTTTCCTAAAACTGAGAGAAGCCTGGACCAGAAAAAAAAAAACATGAGTTCCACATACTCCCCCACCCATAGCAGGTGTAACACAATCTATTGCTAGAGAGGGGAAGTGCATAAAGAGATCCCTCCATGGCACAGATATTTAGGAAAGGCTGACAATGAGAATGGAGCATGAACTCCGAGAAAAACTTCCCAGCACTCCAGCCGCTACTTTAAGCACTTAGTCTGCCACTAGAGATATTTGAACCTGTGACATTGGAAAGTAACCATAGCAATAAGAACCATAAACCATCACAGTAAGTATAACGAGTTAGCACTATTCTAGACGATATTGGCTCAACCGCCTACCCTAACGGCCTGACAAAAGACATGTGCACTTATCAAACTTCTATACTTCTTGCTGCGTTTTCTATCATTCCACTGTGATAACTAGCATTCAGTGAAAATTTGTAAAGCAACAACAGAGTGAAAAACTAAATGCCATTTCAGAAGATAAAGCAATCAACAAAACCAGGCTCGGTAATAATCAAGATGTTGCAACTATCAGACAAGTTTTTTTTTTTTTTTTTGAATGACCCTCATTAAAATCTTAGAGTCTAGTGAAAAAGAGGCCAATATACATGCACAGATGGAGAATTTCATCAGAGAGAAGGAATATTGATTAAAATTAAAATCCTGAGAATTAAAAGAAATGGTATCAGAGATGAACAATTCCACTGACTGGCTCATCAGTAGACTTGAATCAGCTGTGGGAAGAATCAATAAACTTGAAGATGAGTTAATGACATTAGTCAAAATTACTGGAACAAAATGCAAAGGGCAAAGAAAGAGTTACAGATGAAGAAAACAATGAAAGACTTGGGACATTATCATAGTAGTCTAACATAATGGTAGGTAAAATGCCAGAATGAGGTAAGGGGAGTGATAATGTGGGGAAGAAAAATAATTTGAAGTATGACTGACTAATAATTTCTCCCAAAACAATAGGGGAAAATATCTTAGGTAAACATAAGAAACACAATTTTTTTTAAAGAGGGAAAAATGATAAATTTGACTTTGGTAAGATTTTTTAAATGTGTCCTTTTTATTTTTTATTTTTTTTAATTTTTATTTATTTATGATAGTCACAGAGAGACAGAGGGAGAGGCAGAGACATAGGCAGAGGGAGAAACAGGCTCCATGCACCGGGAGCCCAATGTGGGATTCGATCCCAGGTCTCCAGGATCGCGCCCTGGGCCAAAGGCAAGCGCCAAACCACTGCGCCACCCAGGGATCCCAAATATGTCCTTTTTAAAACACTATGACAAGAATGAAAACCAAGCATAGACTGGAGAAAATATTTGAAATCACACATTTGATAAAGAACTTACATCCAGAATATAAAGAATATTAATAACACAATAATAAGAAAACATGAGGAAAATGTTTGAATAGACACTCCACCAAAGATGATATTCAGATGATAGATAAGCACCTAAAAAGATCCTCAACCTGATTCATCTTTAACATACAAACTGAGCAACAAGAACTGGCTTTATATTTTGTGGAGTAGGGTACTATGTAAAATGAAAATTCATAGCCATTTGTTAAAAAATATTAGTGAAAATGTCAAGACTGCCACAGCTGAGCATTACACCATATAAAACCCTTCTAAATGTCCTGTCTTGTGTGATTGCCCAGGTAAGATCCACACGAACCTTTTCCTGAATACTGTCACGTAGTTGTTAGAATATTCAAAATTGAAAAGACCAAAGGTTGGCCATGAGGGGGAACAACTTGAATTCTCATACATCAATGTTGGGAATTTAAATTAGCAAAACATTTTGGAAAACTCTTTGGCAGTTTCTTAACATGTTTAATATGCATGTAGCTATATCTTAAAAATTATAATTTTTCCTACCTCTGCATGTGAAAACCATTATGTCCATATATTATATTGTATGACACTCTGATATGTACAGAAATAACTTTTAGTGGAAAACAACAACTAAAAACCCGACAGAGCAGCAGTTAGAGCATAGAAAAAAAGGTAGATTGAGAAACAGTACCAAAAGAACTTTCTATGTTGGGGAGGAAAAATTTCTCTATCAGTATTAGTACTTCACCTTAATACTGGTGTGTTTAAGACATGAGTTTAATCTGTCATAATTTCTCAGTTGTGATTTGTGCATTTAAATGTGTTCAAATTTTACCATGCCCTCAGAGATGAAAAGCAAAAAACAACAACAAGAACACCTTAATTTTCAAACTGCAAACCTTTTAGGTACATTTTGTAAACCATTAACCTTGGCCAATAGGATCACTGAATTTATGAAATAAATGTTGAGGCAAAGAGTCACAGTCACATTGATGGTATGATATGGCCCTAGGAATTAAATACTGTGAGAATGTGAATGTCCTAGTCACTGAGCAATAAAAACCAAAACATTTGCCAGAGATACTCTTGGCAAATACTTTGAATTCATTGCACTCTGCATTTAGGAATTTTAAAAAAGTAGTGCAGCAGCCAACATGGGTTTAAAGACTGGGACCAAATAATGTATGGCTTACCCCCCAACCCCTCCCTTCATTGTCGGTGACAATGGGAAGAGAGAGCATTGTAGGAACACTATCAAGTCGCCAACTCACACATCTGTAATGTTTTCAACAGTCGCGTTGGTAGTACTTGGTGCAGTTGCTCATGAATGCTAAAATTACATTTTTTTTTCTGGCAATGCATCACTAACATCTCCCACACCTAGCTTATTTTATTTTTTCCCACACCTATTTTAAATCACAGATCATTAGCATAAACCCAATTATTTGAAAAACTCAGAGAAGAACTTGAATTAGGAGTACAGATGTAAAATTTAGAAACATTCCTAATTATCTTAGAAGTCTATGCATAGCACTCCCTGCAAAACAAAACAAAACAAAACAAAACAAACAAACAAAAAAAAAAAACAAAAAAAATTAAGTGCATTTTCCCCAGAATTGCTGCAATAAATTAGACTAAACTGTCCGCAGTTAAGAGTTATATGTGTGTGTGTGCACATGCATGTGTGTATGTGTATGTACGAAAAAAGAATATTGTGGTGGATACTAGAATAACACATTAGAATAGCTATGATAGCCTCTATCAGATAGTCACAAAAAGTTATCGAAAGACAGGTCATGTTGGGGAGGAAAAATGATTTTCCTTCTACCTTTCTGAGTTCTTAAATGAGACCTCTATAATAAAAAATTAACAAAAGAAAAATAAATATTATTAACATGTCTACCTCGTGTGTGCATGGGAGACATGAGGGGAAACTGAGTAACTCCCTAATGTAGCTTAGAATTAGGGACTAAATATTATCTTCATGGGAGAAAGGGAGGGAGTACGTACACCTCTTGGGATAGATCGATGGGCCGTTAGAAGAAATCAGAGGTATGAGAGTGTTTAAAGATAAACTGATGCATATTAAAATTTTTAAGAATTTATATAAGCCAAATTCAATTCCAAACAGCAATACCAAACCAACATGGTCAGGAGCCACTCCACAGACAAAATGCAGGGGGAGACTTAGGTAAAGAAAGTGCAGAAAAAAGGGAAACTTTTGACTGGCTGTAGCTTAAAGCCTAGTTGGCTGTTTGTGATTGGTTTTCCTTAGTGTTTTGACTTCATAACCTTGAGGAATTTAAGGGCTTCAGATTTGGGGTTCGTGCTGCAGGCCTCTTGCAGCATTAGAGCCACATTCATCTAAATGGCTCCCCTGTTTAATTAACAAATGTTTGAAAAAAAATAATTAACAAATGTTTGTGACAAAGTTTGTCCAGCTGTGATGTAGACTTCTACTGTGATAAGAGTCAATCTTCCCTGGTTGAGGAAGCTTTTCTGGGGAGATTTATGATCATTCAGTTCTTTTTGGAGGATCTGTCTTTAGGCAGAAAAAGAGAAATCAGAGAAAGCCTCTCCCTGCTTTTACTTTTTCCCAAGGGCTTTCAGCTCAAAATAATCAATATACCAAAGCAGCATATTTTGAGGTGGCATATTCTGCTACTCTACAGCCATTAGTAAAAGGTAATTGTTTTTTTCAAACTAGGCCACTGGTACTGCTTATCCCATCTGACAATTTTCTATATGAAACATAAGGTTGGACTTAATTATAAGTGGAAAAATAGTCACTAAGAGTGTTTGATTCTCATTCTTAATTATGCCAAAAAACCTTATTTTTGTCAAAAATGAAACAAATTAGGTGTTTCACCCATATCCAATTAAGAGAAGATATATAGAGAGCAATAGGCATTCATTCATTTATTTGTGCAATTAAGAGCTTTGTGCCCCTATTGTGTGCCTGTTGGGCTAAAGACACATGACAAAAGGAAGAAAAGGGGAAGATTCCTGCCAGCCTGGAACTTACAGCCTAGAAGAGGAAATAAATATTAAGCACAGTAGGAAAAAAGTAATGCATAATTATATTTACAAAAAATAATATGGATTAAAAATAGATGGTGCCAATGACAATATAATGTCACCTCACTTGGGTGACAGGTAACCAATGACATTCAGGCTGAAATTTGACAGATGAGTTAGTGTGAGCTGTGCAGTCAGTTGAGGGGGAAGAGGAAGAGGCAGGCACATGGAAAGCCTAACAGAGGAGGTGGAAATTATTCTGTTTGGAGATGAAAGAGAATGGGAAGATTTGCAGGCAATCTGAGAGTTAGGTTTACCTTTTTATATGTTGAATAAGTAGATTGTTAGGCCAGTTAGATATGGCACATTAGAGAGAAAACCATCAGAACGCTGAGATTCATTGCATTGCCACCATCTCCTTTGACCAAAAACACAATGCGTGAACTTCACAAAACTATGATACAATGTCACTAAATACTAGTTTATTGGCTGGACATCATGGAAGTGACTTTTTGCCCTTTCAAATTCCCCTAAGGAAATTGCAGCCTTGAAAGTGGTAATGAAAGCATATTAGCTTTCAATGCTAAAATAGTTTTGAATTAATTCATTAGTATGTTGACATTCAAAACAAACGGACTTATTTTCCTTTTCCAATATATTCAAACTTCCAGTGGATTTAGCTAGCAGTTGTCATGCTCATTAAGCACACATTTGTATTGTTTTTGCAAATGTCATCTAAATATTTAGAATTATAGAGGAACTGACTGTTGAAAAAGCAAATGATTTTCCCCTGAAAGAGGGATCTACTGCTGCCAGGAATTTATCATTTTGACATTAGAATTGATGGATTGGATTTAATTCCTGTCCAAAGCAATAGGCTAAGAGGTCAAGTATGTTTCCCTAAGCCAAAGTACCACAGTGTCATAATGAAATCCCTTGTGTTCTGGGCAAACAAGGTAATGATTTTCTATCTAAAACCCCTTCCTTGGGAGACGCATTTTGATTCCATATTTATTTCATTTAATTAGTTCAATTTCACTTAGAAGTGGTAACATAAAATAAACACTGGAAGATGGAATAAACATAAGATATGCATGATGAAAATGTGTATTTTATCAACATTCAGGAAAATATCAGAAATGATAAACCTCAACTAATATATGTGAAAGCATAGTATTTATGATGCCAAAATGAGGAATAAAACCCATATTTTCTTACACTTTCTGTTCTTCATTCTTATTTCTCTTTATGTCTCCATCAACAAGCATTATTTACCACTTGCTGTTCAGTCAACATTATTTTGGGTGCTTCTAAGAGGTGAAATGATCCCTGCTCTCAAGAAATTTATAATTTAGTTAGGTGAACTAGACTCAGATAACAATAACATAGAGTACAAAGCAATTTGAAAATAATATATAAGAATATATAATTTAGTACTAGACAATTTACAATATTATCAAGTACTAAGTGGTATATAGGGAGATTTTCCTGAAACATTACAGAAGAGGTTATGCTGCACAGAGAATTATCTTAAATTACAATAAAACAATTAGTCCAATGTAATATATACACACAGACACATGTGTGTACGGTCTATGAATTTTAGAATTGCATCTAATAGCACAGCCCAAGACTGAGTGTCAGGGGAAACATGTTAAAGTCCTAGCTCTGCAGGAAGGGACTGAATGGGTGTGGAAATTAAGAAAAGAGTGACAGTATGATATAGGTTGATAGATATGAGGGATACTTGTAAATAATTGTGAATTAGAAAGACATCCAAATTAGTTCTACAATTAGTTCTAAAATGATCACCAAAAGTTTGGTACAGAAGCCAAATGACATGTGTTCACAATGAGATAGCAAGTGTTCAAGATTCCAAAAATATGAGGCAAGGTGCAGAAGCCAAGTAGGAGAAATTTAGAATCAGGACTAAGAGAATGGTTAGATCATTAGGAAAGGTTCTGCACAACAAACTATCAGAAAGCAAAATTCTATAACTGTGGAGGCTGCACCCTCTACTTGGCCAACTCATGAAGGCAAGTCTGTCTACCCACTCTATAATGTAGCCATTATATAAAAAATAAAAAGTATGCCTACTGTGCTATAATAAATGAGAATATGCTCCACGAGTTGACAAACCTATGTGCAACTCAGCATACCTATTACTAGCTTTGTATTTGAGACAAATCCTTTATTTTTTTGTTAAAAGATTTTATTTATTCATAAGAGACAAAGAGAGAGAGGCAAAGACATAGGCAGAGGGAGAAGTGGGCTTCCCGTGGGAACCTCTATATGGGACTTGATCCCAAGGTCCCAGGATCACTCCCTGAGAGGAATGCAGAAGCTCAACCACTGAGCCAACCACCCAGGCGTCCAGAGACAAACCGTTTAATATATGCAGATATGACACTGTTTGCTGTAGGACTGTGATTATACCTACCTTATAAGTTTGCTTGTAAGATTAAGAAAATTGGGGCGCCTGGGTAGTGCAGTGGGTTAGGCATCTGACTCTTGGTTTTGGCTCAAGTCATGATCTCATAATATTGGGGTTGTGAGATACAGCCCCGTGTTCAGCTCTGTGCTCAGCGGGGAGTTTGCTCAAGATTCTCTCCCTCTCCCTCATGTCCCCCCACACCCCTACTCTCTCTCTCAAATAAATAAATAAATCTTTAAAAAAAGATTAAGAAAATGCAGTGTTAGATAGTTGGAAATTAAATAATAATCTTTCCAGCTTCCCCCTCTTTCATTATTATTTTTTTTTTTTGTCCAAGTCAAAAGATGTTCACATCTGTCCACTTCTAGGGTTTAACACCTTTTCCAATTTGCCATCATCCCTGGCCTGGAAAACTGCAAAAACATTCCATCTGGGTTCTCTTGCATCTAGAATTTGACCCATAAAATCCACTTACACACAGCTAGAGAGATCCTATCAACAAAGAAAACATATCATCCCACTAGAATCTGCCTGAAAGCTCTTTGTCCTAAGAATAAAATCCAAACTTCTGATAGTGACTGGAACAGTCCTTTAAAAACAAAACTGTTCCTTCTGACTTTGCATACATCTTTGGACCCTCTGTCCTTACTATTAACATACCAAGTTCTGGCATGAAGTAGAGATTTCATACTAGCTCTTTCTTCTCCTTGGCACCCTTTCTCCCCAGATCCTGCTTTCTTCTTTTTCTTCTTCCTCTTCTTCCTGTAGACCCTCCCCATCTCCCACTGCTTCCTCTCCCCCATTGTTCCTTCCCTTCTGCTTCCCTCTCCCCCTCCTTCTTATCCCTGCTCTTCTATTTTTTTCTCCTAATCAGATGTAATTTCAAGCATCATACCTAGCTTTTCCTGCCTACTCAAACCTACTAGGCTGACATTATCCAGACTTCCCTATATCAATTTGATTTAATTTTCTCCATTTTTGCTATCTGAAATTATGAACTTTTCCTTTCTCTCTTTCTTCCTTTCTTTTCCTTTTTCATTTCTGTTTTCATTTCCTTTTTCCTTTCCTTCCCTTTCCTTCTCCCTTTCCTTTTCCCTTTCCTTTTCCCTTTCCTTTCTCCTTTCCTTTCCTTTCCTTTCCTTTCCTTTCCTTTCCTTTCCTTTCCTTTCCTCTCTCTCTGCCCACCAGTAGAGTATTCCATAATAGCCCAAAGAGAAAGTATCTTATAAATCTTGTTAACAACATTATCTTTAACACCAAGAAAAGTGCCAGAATCATAATAAGCACTCGATAAATAACTGACAAGGGATGCCTGGGTGGCTCAGTGGTTGGGCAGCTGCTTTTGTCTCAGGTTGTGATCCCGGGATCCAGATGCAGTCCTGCATCAGGCTCCTGTGAAGAGCCTGCTTCTCCCTCTGCCTATGTCTCTGCCTCTCTCTCTCTCTCTGTGTGTCTCTCATGAATAAGTAATCCTTTAAAAAAATAAAAAATAAATATCTGATGAATGAAACTGAAAGAGTATTTTGTTTAAAATTTGTAATGTCTAGTGTTATATCCAGATGGTTCCTTAGAAATCAATGACTCCTCATTCTAAAAATGACATTGAAACTTACAAAATAAGACCCTAACCTGAGAGACCCAGAGTGAAGTGAAATTAGAATTTCAATCTACTGAGTCCCAATTCAATGCTATTTTCTATGTGTCATATCATTTTAGTCTTTTCATTTGCTTATACCTATCAAAGAATTTCAGCTTAGAAGCAAGTTTTTATTTAATTAATATATAGGCAAATTATGCGAATTATATTATAGACTACACTATATTATACACTACACTGGTGGGAAGGTAAAGTATAATGAAAATTGGTCTTGGGCATATGATGAAGACTCAGGTTTCTAGTTATATCTGTGAGGATGTCAGAAAGAGGCTAAAAGAAAAAAGGAATAACTGCAACTAAAGAGAAAAATGAAATACTGAGAAAAGTTCTGTTTCTCACCATTATATGCAAACAAACAAAACCCTCCAAGAATTTCTAAGGAAGTTGACATGCCAAAACATCAAACATCCAAGTCCTGTGTTCGTCAGGTTTAGAGAAATATTTTTTGTCTGGGGGTGCCTGGGTGGCTCAATGGGTTCAGCCTCCAACTCTTGATTTTAGCTCAGGTCATGATCTCAGGGTCATGAGACAGAGTCCTGTAATGGACTCCAAGCTCAGTGGGGCATCTGCTTGAGATTCTCCCTCTCTCTTCCCCCAGCCACCCCCATGTTCTCTTTCTTCCTCAAATGAATAAATAAATCTTTCAAAAAAAGAAATACTTTTGTCTAAAATTGACATTTATTATTAATGTTTTTCTTTGTTTACACTTCCATTTTACCTTTGCTTTAAATTGCCTTAAAATTTCCATCAAGCAAAATAACTCATTTACATGTGGCAGTGATGTTTTCCAAAAATATATTTATATGTGTATATATTAATTTAATAAATAAACAGGTAAGTAAATAGTTGTTTTTGATATTTCACTCCAAAAATAAGGAAATATTTTTTTCAACTGATTGAGTGATTAGTATTCTCTCTTCTACATTAGAGCTATAGTCCACCTCTTTGTCTTCATGTGCAAATGCATGCATCCTTTATCTGTATTTATCTATGTGGTTACCACTTGATGGATGTGCTTTGTTTCACTGATATGTAAGAGCCTTCTGCCCTCAGTGGAGAGTTCACATTTTAAAACTCTCCACAGCTTGACCTGGTATATCTTGACTTTTATCTCATCCCACAGTTTTCCCATGTGGTATTTCATCTTAAACTATACTCATCCTCACCAGGATCACAAGCCCTGATTGTGACACTGATTTTCCTGCTATTTTTCTTTCTATCTGGTAAGCCTGATTTTATTTTCTATACCAATTAAAAATGTAGCATCAAAAAATTTGAATACTAATATGTTTCATCTTGCTTCTTTTTCCTTCCTTCCTCCTTTTTTCCTTTTCTTTCACTTTTCATTCAATATTCAGCAAGTATTGATGACCTACTATTTGCTGCTCAGTGGTCTAGATGTTTGAATTACATAATGAACAAAACTGATAAAGATCTCTGTTTTCATGCACAAAATTAAATTATTTAATATGTCAAAATATAATAAACTGTATTGAAAGAAAAAAAAATAAAGGCCAAAAACAGCTCAAAGATTCCACAGTGGAAAAGGAAAAGTAGTTGAAGATTTGCATGGAGCCCAGTGTGGAAAACTATAGGAAGAGTACAAGAATTAATTGGTATCCAGATTGGAAGTACTTTGTAAGCCATTGTAAGACGTTTTGCTTTAACCTTGAAAGCATAACTTTTGCAAAATTTTAAATAAATGATTGGCATTATCTAATTTAGTTTTAAAGAAGCATCTGAGATATTATGTTCAAAATAGACTGTTGGGAGTTAAATGTAAAATCAAAATGACCAGTAAGAAGACTTCTAGGGAATTTCAAGTAAAAAACCACTTGTACCAAGAGGCTGCCGGAGGCTTATATAATTAAGAGGCTTATACAATTACTATAAGTAATTGATATGATTGATACAACATATATCTTTTCCACATAGTCTACTACTATTTGTGCTTAGTTTTATTTAATGTATTGAAATTATCTTCTCACAACTTTTCCATTTGTAATACTATTTATTTACAGATATAATAATAATTATCTTCTAAGTAGACTTTGTATGTGGAAACAATATTCTCCACTTGCCCATTTTCTGTATAAATTCCTAGCCATAAACTCATTTTCAATTATAAAGGACAAATTGTGGATCTTGTTTAAAACAAGACAAAAAGGCACAATTTCACTTCAAAGATTTTACCGAAAACACAGAACTTGAATGGAATGTGTAACCTGAACCTCATATTTTAAATAATATTGAATAAATTCCCCCTGCATTTTATGATATTTTTATTTTTAAGACAAATATCAGACTATTTGATGTTTTTTAAGACTGTAAACTTATAAAAATGGACAAAGAATATCTGCACAAACCTGACCAAGGAGTCTGACAGCTGCAATAGAGTATTCCATTCATGATCATTTGGGTATTATTGTTGCTTGTTTATTAGGAATATCTTTTATAGCAAATGTGCCAGTCATCAAAGTTTTGTTAAAATAACTGTTGAATTAGCATATAATGATCACAAAAGATGGATATAAAATGTCATGAACTCTCTGAAAAGAATAAACAAAGGACCAGTACCATACCTCATCATTTGTACAAGTGTGACTGATAAAATTTTATCACCAACAAGTTCACCAGCAAAATGGTTTGCATAAATTCTTAAGTCATACGCATACATGAGAACTCATAATTAAACAGGAAGTTTTATAGTTTTTGTATTAATTTACTAAAGAAATAAAAGACTATAATTCAGTTTCACTTTGATTTTATCACAGAGTTGAACTCCTATCTGTAATGCTTTCACACTTGGCAAGGAGGAGTTGATTGTGGGATTCTGTTTTTGCAAGCATATACCAGATTTGAATAATATATTTCCATATCTAAGGCACATAAGATATTTAATATGAAGTAATTTGGAATGATTACAGCAGGCATAAATTTATTGCAATGCATTTTAATTAAAGAATTTAAATTTTCACCAAGGTTACTTTAGTGCTTGTGACCCAAATATGTTTACTATTTCTTCTATTAATGCTATTTAAAATATTCATTTTCCTTTGTTTCAATGAGTATTGTTTTTGTAAACAATTCAGCCTTACAATACATAATGCAGCATTTGAGGCAGATGCCATTTAGAATATTTCATGTTTCAAAAAAAATAAAAATAAAATAGAATATTTCATGTTTCCACTGAGAAAAAGAAATCACGTTTTTATTTACATTATATCCTGATAAATTATGAGTTACTTAAATGTATTTTAATTTTTATAAAAATATTTTTATATTCTGATGTGAAAATGGATTTTTTCATAAATTGCAATTATGAGAATGTTAACACATGAAATATAGGCTATAACATACCATGGTATGTATATTAACTACCTAGACTTGGTTCATTCTAGAAATATTAGCAAATAATGCAGACATTGGGATGCCTGGGTGGCTCAGTGGTTGAGAATCTGCCTTTGGCTCAGGTTGTGTTACTGGGGTTCTGGGATTGAGTCCTGCATCCAGCTCCCTGTAGGGAGCCTGTTTCTCCCTCTGCCTATGTCTCTGCCTCTCTCTCTCTCTCTCTCATGAATAAATAAAATCTTTAAAAAATGCATATATTATTACTATGCTTTTGAAAATGAGTATAATTTGTATGCATTTCCTTTTTGGCCAGACCTATGTGAAAGATCAATCCCTTTCTAATCGTCATATATTTTAAGTTAGCCTAGCTACTTCAAAATTGTATTTAGAAGTACTTATCATAAAATCATACATTTAGGGGCCCCATGGTGGCTCAGTCAGTCAAGCTTTAGACTCTTGATATCAGCTCAGATCATGATCTCAGGGTATTGAGATCAAGCCCCATTTTAGGCTCCAGGCTCAGTAGGGAGTCTGCTTCTCTCCCTCTCCCTTTTTCTCCTTCTCCCTCTCTCTTTCTTCACTCTCTCTCTCTCTAAAATAAAGAAATTAATCTTAAAAAAATCATATGTCTATATTTATATAATATCATGCTAGTTAGAAAATAAATTGAAAAAAGGACTTACATATAAAGGAAAGAGAGAACAAGTAAAATCTGTTTTTGAAATTTCTGAGCATTATAGTTATAATTCTATAATTCTATATTTATAATATAATATAATTATAATATAATTACATAATTCTATAATTATATAGAAGTTGGTAGTTAAGGTATAATGAGTATGTAATCTTAAAAAATTAAGTATGTATAAAATCCTATAATAAATAGGGCACAAATATATTCACAAATATATATATATTTCAATGGTTGGGTTTTTTTTTTTTTTTAGATTTTTATTCAGAGATAGAGTGTGTGTGCAAGTGGGGGTAGGGATAGAGGGAGAAGGAGAGAGAGAATCTCAAGCAGACCATGCCTACCATGCCCAGAGGGACATGGGGCTCAGTCTCATGACCCTGAGACCACAACCTAAGCTGAAATCAAGCATCAGATGCTCAACTGAGTAGCCACGTGGGCACCCCTTCACTGATAGGTTTTAATGTATTTCATTCGCATAGGCATATATTATTTTACAATCTATTTTCTGCAAAGTTAGGCTAAATGTGTACCCAAATTGGAATAAATGTAATATAAACATAACAATGAACATTTGAGGGATAGATGATAAAGAAAATACTAAGGGATCAGATATGTTGGGGTAGAGGTAGAAACAGGAATATTGTTTTCACTGTCAACAGATATCTTCTTACTAAATGGCAAAACCCTTCTTTTCTTTGTTCATGTATTTGACACACAGAAGTGTCTTTCTATGAGACATTGAATATGTGGTTAAGTATGGAGCAGTGAACAAGCTGATGGGAGGCTAGCTCTTCTCCATAATGAGGATAGAAATAGGGGTTATTCCACAAGGATACAAATGGGATATGGGAGACACTCTGGTTATTTTTAGTTCCTCAAATAATAACATTCCAATTATATAATAATTATTTGAACCTGCTAACGTAGTAAATGATTCTTAAGTAAGAGATGAATTTCATGACCCACTTTGTTGGCTACATTAAATCTCAGTTCACTCTTTCTAGATTAAACTGTCTTCTTTCTATATGGGCCTTTTTCTATAAACTTACATAAGTAGATATTTCCCAAAAGAGAAACATAATATTGTGTGATTTAACATAGAAGGAAAAAGGAAATGCAGGCACCTGACTGGCTCATTCGGTCAAATGTCTACCTTCTGCTCAGGTCATGATTGAGTCCCAATGACAGGCTCCCTGGTCAGCAGGGAGTCTGCTTCTCCCTCTGTGCTTCCCCCTTGCTCATGATCTCTCTCTCTCTCAAATAAATAATAAATAAAATCTTTAAAAAATTAAAAATTTGAAAAGGAAATGCTTTTATCCGAGAATCTTGTCTTTATAGTATTACAAAACAATCTTAAAACAAAGGGCCAAAGGGTATTTTGCTTTGTTGGAAATGGATTTCAGTTAAGAAATAGCATCATATTTATCACTATGACTAATGGTTTTCCTAATATTTTAGCTATCATAGAGGCATAGATTACAAGTCACTAGGCATATTGTATTCTTTCTAAAATGTTTAATGTAAAGCCTTCTTTATTCATACACATATATATATATATATTGAGGAATATTTAAATGCTTTATTATCGGTGTTTAAAAGTATCAGAAGCAAACATTTTTAAAGGGGAGTATGTGAATGACATACCATATTCCAAAAAATTCCATACAGTATCCACTAGAGAGGATTCACCAACATACCACACTTATTCTTGATAGTTTGTGTTCAAGACAGAGAGTGTTCCAAGATTAACTATATTTGTGGGGTTTTGTTATTTATTTGTTTGTTTTGTTAAGAATTTTAGAAAAATCATAAAGTCCTCCTGACAAGGTAAAAACAATACTGATGTTAAATAAACACACTGATTTTTTTAAATTTATTGAGTTAAAGATACTTCACATCAATCTGTATTCATGCTCATACTGTATTGCCTTCTACACAGAGATTTAGATATTATGATGAAGTAGTAAGATCCATGGATTTCTTTACATTTACATTTTAAGATGTAAACTACAATGCCCTCATTTTATGTGCTCCTACGTTCACTACAAACCTTATTTGTAATATGTCAAAAGACTCCTGAGGAGTGTCCTTGAACTTCTCTAAACAGGGCCCAGTGGCATCCAAAATGGTACTGCCCACATTAAAATGTAAATGAGCCTGCAGTAACTGCAACCAAGATCATTTTATACAGGTGTTTAAATATAACAAGACCTTAAAATCGATCCTTCAGGGATATCGCATGTACCAAAGTTGCTGAATTGCATCTAGGCATAATGCTTCCTATATACGTGGTTTTATTGCTCTTGTGTGATACTCACTGAACTCTTCAAAAAATATTCTGCTAAATTAAACAAAAGGGCATCTTACCAAGGCCCAAATGAGTATCTATCTCAGCTCCCTTCAAAATGAGCAAACATAATTTTTAGTAATACTGATTTACTTGACATTTGATTAGTATTTATTAAACAATTATATTAGTCACAAAAAAGAAACATATTTTCTGCCTTGGAATAATTTAAATTCATGAAAGAAAGGATTAACATGTGGCATATTTTTTTTCTGGCTAAGGGAAGATTTTTATCTTTTTGTTACCTTATTGTTATTTTATTTATTTCTGATCCATGTAATATGTGGTCAAATTATATGTTTCATTGTCATATGTCACTATCAAGGTGAATTAAATTATATCCTGGTAGTGTTATTTCTAGTGCATATTCATAATGCATGATGCATAAAGCACTTCCTAATCTTTTAAATCAGATCCTCTACAGGCACAATAAATGTAAATGCAGACAACCTCAAATAAGATCTCATTTCCAATGAATATAAGAAAAATAACTTTTCCAAACTCGGTTACTTTATTATCAGTGAGAATGAATGAACCTTATTTTCCCTCTAAATAACCCTGGAAAAGGCAAATGAGGACAGAGGATGCCAAGATAAAATAAAAGAGATTTATTCTCTATTATTTGATATATCACATTTAAAATACTCATGCATTTCTGAGTCTTGTTACCTTATAAATGTCAAAGAAAGAAAAATAGAAACTGCCTCTGAGTTAGCAGCACCTCTATTAACTAGAGGTAAAAAGTGAAAACAAACAAAATGCTCAATTTATTAAGCCAGTCACAATGTATATTTACAGACTTAATTAGCTTTTGTTAATATACTTTTAAATTTCCATTCAAAAATTGATGTTTTTAATTAAACATATGCCTCTAAGAAACAATCTGAGGCTTATAAGATAGAAAATATTTATCAATGAATTCTTATCCTATCTTATGTATCTTATGTATCCTGTCATCCTTTTCTATTATTTATCTACCCATCATTTATCCATCCATTTATTTCCTTTGTTTCTATAGCTTTCTGGAATAATTTTTTAAGAAGGTCTAGTTAAACTTATTGTTTCCTCATCCCTGGGATGATGAGATGCATTCAGGAACAAGACCACATTGATGGGAATATTTAAATACATTTTTCTGACATCAGTATCATACTACTAGTCAATCCCTCATTTTATTAAACATCAGGCCAACTTCTTATCTTTACTTCGTTTTGTTTTTAACAGAGCTATTGCTATAATTAAAAATATTCCCAGAATGTAAATTTAGAAGCAGTATGAGATGTATGTTTTTTTTGTTTGTTTTGTTTTGTTTTGTTTTGTTTTTTTACGGATCCAATTTGTCCCCCTTAGAATTATGCTACCTACCCTCACAATATAAACCCACCTCCTACCCTCTGCACCAACTCAGTCATAATTGGCAGGGGGGTTTATAGGCTTTGATAATAATATTCCTTCCCTCAGGTATTCATAACGTATTCCAACTATTACTGAGAAACCATTAAAATCATTGAAACAAGCTACATAGTGAACTTTACCCTGTTACAAACACGTGGACTCTTTGAGGAGCCATCTGACTTTTGTCAGCAGTCTCTGGGTTCTACCCACAGCTAGCAAAGACTGTACTAAAGTCCCAGGCTGAAGCCCCAGCTTGTATCTGCTGATGTCCTGAACTCTAGGCAGGCCATGCCACCAAGGCTCTAGGCACTGTTGTGGCTGGATTTATATAAGTACAGACATATATAACTTTAGCTTTGGACATACTTAAGTGTTTAGATGAGATATTTAGGGGGCAGGGGGAATGTCAATAGTTCAATGTCTGAAAGTATAACATTTCCTAGAAAACTCCTGATATGTATGTTGACAATTCTCTAAAAATATGATACCAATGCCCATATTGAGGATGGGAAGGATTTAAATCATACAGGTATATCCATGTTCCTGCTCAGCCAGTGGCCACTCAGAACCCTCTGAAATAATAATTATCATGAAACGGAGATTTCAGACAAGATATGTATTCTCTCCAGAAGAACAGTACTGTTTCCATGCTGCCTTATGATTTCACCATCCTAAATGTAAACCAGTAGTCTTGAGTTATATCTGGAACCAATGGTACTTGCATAGACTCCTCTCCCATTCCTACCTTATTTTTGCTGGAATCTAGATGTTCAGAAATATTATGGAAGGGTGTGCTTGTTAGGAACATGAATAAAAAAAAACACTTTCAGTATAATTTTCCTGAATATATACAGTTTATTTTCCAAACATTTGACAGTAACAGCAACCCTACTAGTAATTAGACCAAGACTCTTTTGAGTTAATTGGGGCCATGACTCCCTAAATATAACAAAAGCAAAAAAAAAAATACATTGGCAAGTTCTCTGCTTTGAATCTGCTAGATGCTCGGCCTCCAGTGTGTTTCCTGGGTCTATTCAACCTGGTTTCTCTCTGTTTTCTCTCCTCTCACTTCAATTCTTTTGAGAGTAATCATTTTTAATAAATCCAAATTCATTGGACTGGGACCCTGACAGTGTGCCTATCATTCCTAATTCTCTCTTCTAGTACAGTGGATCAGATTCTATTTAACTCAAATCCACTCATTGGTTGTTGCCTACTGGGCACCACCAGTTTTGGAGGGAGACACAGATTCTGCATTTTCTGTTTGTTATTGTATCCTTAGTGCATTTTATGGTGCTTGCTAAGTAGCATATTTCAAGGAAATGAATGATTGAATGCATGCATAAATGTTAGTGCCTGGTAATTTTGTAACTTGCTGTCCTAAATTTGTGCCTCTTCTTTTTACCCAATCTCCTTGAACATGAGTATTTGTATGAATCAATCAATTTGCTTTAACTTTAAATATCTAAGATTTGCCCCCAGCTACCACTCAGTGATTATTCAATATATGACCTTATAATTCTCTACTCCATTTGATGTTTAGGATATTGTTCAACCTGACATAGAGGAAAATATTTTATGTCTGGGATCAGAGAAAATCTATTAGTTCCCATAGAAATGGTGATAAGGACAACATTGTAACTCACCATGTAGACATTTTGTTTTTATTTGAAACATTACTTAGTAGGAACAATTTCCAGCATTTGATGTAACAGTCTCTTATCAGCTTTCGATTTTAATTCCATATGTTGTTACTCTGCCATTTTATCATTCTGTTCATGCATTTATTTTATGGCTTGTTCACTTTTACACAACCTTAAATTATTTGTGGAATAAAGCAGGGCATATAAAATGGAAAATATCTCATAATTTCTAGCATATAGTAACTACACAATAGATGCTAGCTTCATTCCTTCCCTTCCCTTACTATTCCTTTAACTAAAAATCTGTCTTCAGACAATATTTCCAGTTTATTTTTTGCATCTCTTCATATAAATATCACCTGAAATGTCTCATTTCTGTCCAAACACTAGCCAATCTCCTTCCCTTGACTTTTTAGTTTGGTGGATTAAAAAGATTCTAAGGAATTAGAATTAACTAAGGTAAGCATATGTGACAGAATGAGCCTTCTTTGTACATGAATATGATAACACAAGTTGATTAATGATAGAAAATCAATGATAAAAATGCTTAATTTTTAATTACCATGCCATATCCATAATGACTTGGAAGTCAGAGAAAAATTGGTTTGCTTTACTGTGCATGTCCACTGGCTATGTTCCGGCTTCCTTTGATAAAGGTCATGGCTCATAAAAATTAGATCTGTTCTCTCCAACTGCTTGAAAATGAGGGGGACTGGATGGCTCAGTCAGTTAAGCATCTGACTCTTGATTTAGGCTCAGGTCATGATCTCGAGGATGTAGGATTGAGTGGGGGCTCTGCACTGGACCAAAGTCACCCTGAAATTCTCTCCCTCTCTCCCTGTTCACTTTCTCTCTCAAATATCTATGGGGCTTAGATAATTTTTTTTAAGTCTATGCATAGTACTTCAGTTGCTACCATGGCTATCCTTCATCTCTTACTGGTTTTAGTAGTATCCTCCTTCTCCCAGCTCCATTCAGAGGATCATATGTCACGCCGTGGCAGCTCTATGGAAAACCTACAAGTTACTAAGCCGAGAAAAATATTCTAGATCATCCAGTGTGAGCTCACAGAAGCCCTTCATCCTTTTCCTGTTACATAGAATCTCATTAGAGATGGCAAGGATTGCTTTCTCTCTTCGGCTAGAGAGCCTTACCTTAACTATTTCTGGGTACACTGTTGAATTTAGGCATTTTCTGAAATGGGCTGAAGTTGTCCTAGTGGAGCTCAGAGAAGTATAAAGCATGCATGCATACCTCAGTTTTTCTCACCAAATTATCTGTTCTTTTTTCACTACCTTTTTCGTTATCTTCCCAGAAATATCTGCAGTAGGAAGGAAGAGCTAAGGCAAATATGTCTCAATCTTTCCCCCTTTTTTTAGTGTTTATCATTTTGCAGGATAAAGGAGTCCTAACTCTTTGTTTTAAATAAGTGTACACTTATCTTATATGTAATTTTAACTTTTGCTATTCATCTATTATAATAAGGTCTGTTTTTAGTACACTAGATTTCAAGATGTAAAGTTTAACATACAGTAAGATATACAGATATCAAGCATACAGTATGAAGAACATTAATTTTTCTATCACCCCAGAAAGCTCCTAAATGCCATTTTCTGCTAAAACCTTCATGTTGTTCCATGTATGGGTAATTGGTCCCTTGTCATTGCTGAGTAGAATTCCATTACATGGGTATACTGTAATTTGTTTCTCTATTTTCCAGCTAATGGACATTTGATTGGTGCCCAAGTTTGAACTTATTGTCACAAAGTTACTATAACAATCCCATTACATGGTTTTGTGTGGACATGTGTTAAGTTTCTTGTCTTGAATAGACACCTAGAATGAAGAATTACCGAGTCAGATGGCGTGTGTATATTTAAACTTGTAAAAACAAAACAAAATAAAACAAAAAAACATATAGGCCTTCCAAACATATTTTCTTTTCCCAAAGTCACTGTCCAGTGCTACACAGCAAGTAGCAATGTGAGAGAATTCCAGTTTCTCAATATTCTTCCCAAAACATCATAGTAGCAGTCCATTTAATTTTGGCCATTATGGTAGGCATATATTGGTATTTCTTTGCAGTTTCTAATAATGATTTCAAGCAACATGTTTGTGGTGGAGAAGGGCTTACTGATCATTCATCTATCTCCTTTTGTAAAGTGTACAAGAATGTATCCATTTTTAATTGGACAGGACTTCTGTGTGTATTGTGGGTATAAGAACTTTGTGAAATACATGTATTTTAATATTACTCTACAGTCTAAGACTTGCAAATCAGTCTTTTTTTAAAGATTTATTTATTTATTCATGAGAGACATAGAGAGAGAGAGAGGCAGAGACACAGGAGGAGTGAGAAGCAGGCTCCATGCCAGGAGCCCGACGTGGGACTCGATCCCGGGACTCCAGGATCGCACCCTGGGCCAAAGGCAGGTGCTAAACCGCTGAGCCACCCAGGGATCCCCTGCAAATCAGTTTTAATAATATTTTAGATGAGCAGATTTTAATTTTGATGAAATCTAGTTTATCAACATTTTTTTTCTTGCAATTAGCTTTGTTTGGATCCCTCTTAAGAGCATTTACTTCCCATTATTACAAGATTTCTCATGTGTATTTTTTCCACCAGTTTTAGGTTTCAGATTTTACATACAGGTCTGTGAGTCATCCTGATTTAATTATGACAAAAGTTAAGGTCAAAGTTTATTTATTTCCATTCATATATCCAGTTGTGCCAAGATAGTTTTTGCAGTCTTTTATTTCTTAATGTATTGTAATAGTTTATTATTTGTAAATTAACCAACTGAGATTATATATATAATTTATTTATATATTATATATAATTTATTTACAAATATAATATGTATTTATATATTATATATTTCTCTAGGTATACCATATATTTCTTGAGACTATATTTTGTTCCTTTGATCTATTTACTAATCTCTCCAAAAATATCTCACCAAATTACCTGTCTAAACTGCTATAGATCAATAGCTAATTTTGCAATCCATATTTTAAGTTTTATAAGCTGATTCTTCCAGATTTCTCTTGACTATTCTAGGTCCTTTGACTTTGGATTTCCACATAAATTTTACGATCAATTTATACACATGCAGAAAAAGGCTGGGATTTTGACTGATATAACTTTGAATTTGTAGTCTTTTGGAGAAAATTGGACATCTTAATACCAAGTCTTCATGCTACACATTTTGTATATCCATGTATTTTATAGGATATTTAAGAAATAGCAATGATTTTTTATTTTGCATATGGTGATATTAAATTTTTAATGAATTTTATTCCTAGACATATAATATGAGGGAAAGCTTGTATTCAATTAATATTGCAATATAAACAATGACTGCAACTCTAGCAGCTTAAAAACAAAAACAAAAAATCTGTTATTATCTCCCTGTTCTATAGACCAGAAATGCAGTATTGTGTGCTTATGTTTTTTTTTTCCCCATTTAGCAGATTTTCAGCTTTCTCTTTATATTTGGTTTTGTGAAATCTGAACATAACCTACCTAGGTGTGGTCTCCTTTGTGTTCATCAAGGAACTCTCCTAGTCTCAGTGGATGGAAGTGAAAGCCAGGAAAGTGTCATCTCACTCAGAATGTTTGCCTCTTTCCAGGATCATATCCTGCCCTTTTCAGTATGAATTTGGTTGATTTTAGCACTTTCAAACATTTGCTTTTTCTATTTTGTCCAGAGTTTACAATTGCTATCCTTAAGAGGTTTTGATCAATAAATACTACCCAGCCATTATCATAACAGGAATTTTCAGCTTCTTTCTTGATATTTAAGATGGCTGGGTGAAAACAAATTACCTTGCAAAATATTTGAATTTCAAGGCTATCATTTTTTTTGTATTAAATATCTATTTTGGAAAATAACAGATGAAAAATTAATGTTTTCTGTCAGACTGTGACTACAATAATTTGGCGATTTTCTGTGACATTAGTTGCGTATGATTGAATAGAAGGAAGTAAATTACTCACAAAGTAGTCCAGAAAAAAAATGCATTCATTTATTTCAATGTTTATTTTCATTACATAACAAACTTTATATACAGGGTGGAAATATCAGTGGATATTGAGTTAGGAAAATAGTTATTATTTTGGATCATTGTATTATAGCAATTCACAAATGCACTTAAATTGAAATTATTTTTATAATATCTATATTAATTAAATGATACTATTATATATTTTTATAACCATGTTGATATTATTCATGCTTTCAAAAAAGAATAGCATAACCTTTTGCAATCAATCTAAAAAATAAGAAACATTTTCTTTCCCTAGATATTACTTTGATTCTAGTAGACAGCAATCCATTTTTTTTCATTTAAATTCAATTAGCTAACATACAGTACATAGTTTCCAATGCAGTGTTCAATAATTCATCAGTTGCATATAACACCCAGTGCTCATCACATCACGTGCCCTCCTTAATGCCCATCACCTGATTACCCCATTCCCCCACCAACCTCCTCTGCAACAATCCTCGGTTTGTGTCCCATAGGTAATATTCTCTCATGATTTGCCTCCCTTTCTGATGACTTCCCATTTAGTCTCCCCTCTCTTACCCTATGAATTCCACATAAAGTGAAAACATATAAGTGTCTTTCTAAGATTGACTTATTTCGCTCAGCATAACACACTTCAGTTCCATCTACATTGATATAAAGGTAAGTTTTCACCCTTTCTTATGGCTGAGTACTATTCCATTGTGTATGTATACCTATCCATTCATCTGTTGATGAATGAGCTGATGTCTCAGCTCTTTCCATAGTTTGACTATTGTGAAAATTGCTACTATGAACATTGGGGTGCAGGTGCCCCTTCAGATCATTACATTTGTATCTTTGGGGTAAATGCCTAATAGTGTAATCGTTAGGCTTAGGGTAGCTATATTTTTTACTTCTTGAGGAACCTCCATACTGTTGGAAAACAGAGTGGCTGCACCAGCTTGCATTCCCCCCAACAGTGTAAGAGGATTCCCTTTTCTCCATATCCTCACCAACATCTGTTGTTTCCTGTCTTGTTAATTTTAGCCATTCTGACTGGTGGAAGGTGGTATCTATTGTGGTTTTGATTTCTATTCCCCTGATGCAAAACACTGTGGAGCATTTTTTCATGTGTCTGTTGGTCATTTGTATGTCTTCTTTGGAGAAACGTCTGTTCATTTCTTTTGCCTATTTCTTAACTGGATTCTTTGTTTTTTGGGTGTTGAGTTTAATAAATTCTTTACAGATCTTGGATACTAGTCCTTTACCTGAGGTCATTTGCAGATATCTTCTTCCATTCTGTAGGTTTCCATTTAGTTTTGTTGACTGTTTCCTTTGCTGTGCAGAAGAGTTTTATCTTGGTGAAGTCCCAATCATTCATTTTTGCCTTTGTTTCCCTTGCCTCTGGAGACATGTATAGCAAGAAGTAGCTGTGGCTGAAGTCAAAGATGTTGTTGCCTGTGTTCTCTTCTAGGATATTGATGGATTCCCGTCTTACATTTAGGTCTTTCATTTATTTTGATCCATTATTTTAGTCCATGGTGTAAGAAAATGGTCCAGTTTCATTTCTCTACATGTGGCATCACAATGCCAGGCTTCAAGCTTTATGACAAAGCTGTAACCATCAAGACAGTATGGTATTGGCACAAAAATAGACACTTAGATCAATGGAGCAGAATAGAGAATCTAGAAACAGACCCTCAACTCTACAGTCAACTAATCTTCAACAGAGCAGGGAAGAATATCCAATTCTTTGGAAAAAAGACAGTCGCTTCAATAAATGGAATAATCTGCTTTTTAAAAATGGGGACAATCGTGTACTTATATTCAGAACATTATCAGTACTATGTCTGTAAATATTTTAATTTATAATATTCAGAATGTATTATCATGTTTTTCACCTTCCCTAAACTTTTACTATGTACTACCATGTACCAGTCATATTAATATGTGCTTAAAATAATACGAGTGGATATTTTAACTTGGAAATAAACTCAATCACATAGAGAAAAATCATTTTAAATTTCACGTAATTCAGGTTATAAAAGTGGCACCCCAAAAAATAATTCAGGGGGAAATGTTCAATAAAAATATTCAAATATATCTGGTTAAAAAAAATTCTGAATGTTTGAGGAAGAGTTAAAAAATACTCCAAAGTAAATTAGAAATTCATTTAAAATATATTAAAAGTTATAGAAACAAGTTGAAAATTTTATTAATTGATTTCATTTTTATTTTAAGTTTCTGATATTATCATTATCTTGAGATTTTTTTTATGAGGTAGCATAATTTCTTGATGTCCTTAGTATCTAATGATTGACTTATTTAACTGCTTACAATTTTTACATTTTGGTAACCATGTGTCTAGATGAAGGTAGATGGTTGGGAGATGAAAGTATCACATCAGGAATAATCATTTTACTAACGTAAATTCTGAGCATAGATTAGGTTTGCATATATCACATAAAACATGCACCCACACCTGTACACAGATACATGTATTTCCAAAAATGATATTGTTCTCATGAAAAATGGCATGCTCCAAAATCGAATGCTAATCTTTCAGGAAAAGTGTCATTGATTTTATTGTAATAATCAATTTAAAAATGAACTAACATTTTCCAAAAATAAAAAGTATAAAAAATAATTTCTAGTCAACTGAAATATCATCTGAAACAAAATAGGAATATTTTAACATTTTCTCAGCACTGATACGTTATCAAAAAGATATTGATTTAAAATAGTATTACTAAAAAGATGTTAATAAAATGATTATTATTCAATATTGTATTTCATTCAACTTTGAAAAAAATCTTACCATGTTTTTTCAGCTCACCCTAAACATATTGTAATCTATAAAAGCATAATAGTTACATTCCCCTCATTTTATTTCTCCTTGTATATTTATAGTTTGTAATGGTTTTAATGACCTGTGGATAGGGTTTCTCCAGCAGGTAATAATGTGTTTTTTTTTTTTTTTCCTGCCAGGAAATAATCAACCTGGGTCATCATTATTTAAATAAGTAGATTATTATATGGCTAAAGGGAAAAATAAGATATATAAGAAAAAATTTGCTTTTTTTAATGATTGAGGGATATTGTTTTCAACTAATACAAGATGCTTTTTATTTGTCACCTCTCTATTGAAAGTACATTACCCTAAGTTCACTGCTGAGTATATACCTAATGGAAGGAATAAATCTTTGAACACCACTGAGAGTACAAATTTGGCTGTGCCCTGTGCAACATCTCAAAGTTAATGGATAGAAAAGTTATTAGTCAATACTAAACCTTCTATGTCCTTGAGTTACTCAGAAACATGGATTTTATAGTAAAAACTGGTTATATCTCTATTCTTCTATTTACTGTTACAACTTTGTCAAAGTATTTCACAATTTTGGTAATAAATTTTTCTATATAGATTAGATAATATAAATTTTATAGTTGGAGAATTATGTTAATTGTACTGAATCTAGTATATTTCTTTGGAATAAAAGCTCAATAGATGTGCTCTCTCCCTTTTGTTTCTATTAGACTAATGGTCCAGTACTCATATTGACACCTAGTATATGCAATTTAAAAATAATGTTTATAACATAGGTATTTTGTGATGTTAAGGACTTTATGTTTCTAGATATAATGATTGCTGTTGACTTTTTAATAATTTTTTTGTTGGTGGGGGAAATGAAAACATAGATTGACTTTACATAATGATTTAAACATAATTACAAAGATTTATAGGCTGTTATGTACTAAATGTTTGTGTCTTCCCAAAATTCACATGTTGAAATCCTAACCTCCAGTGTGATGGTGTTTGGAGATAGGGCCTTGGGGAAGCACTGAGGTCATGTACATGGAGGCCTCATGAAATGGATTAGTGCCCTTATAAGAAGAAACACAAGAGAGCTTGCTTCTTTTCTCTGCTGTCAACAATATAAAGATACAGCAAGAAGGGGTCATATACAAACAAGAAAGCGAGCTGTCATCGGACACCAAATCTGTGAAGGTATTAGGAGATAGAGCGTTTGGGAGGTGCTTTGTCATGAGTGTGGAACTCTCATGAATGAGATTAGTGTCATTATACAAGGGATGATAGAGAGCTCCGCCATCCCCTCTACCATGTAAGGACACTGGGAAAAACCAGCCATCTATGCACCAGAAAGCAAGCTCTTACTGAACATCAGATCTGATGGTACTTTTATTTTAGACTTTCCAACCTTCAAAACTGTGAGAAATAAATGTTTTACCTAAGCCACCCAGTCTATGGTCTTTTTGTTATGGCAGCCACAGCTAAGACAGAAACACACTAAAAATTAGGACCATGAGTGTTCTTTAAGGAAAGATGCATTTTTTGGGCTCTAAACTAAAGCATACTTTGGACAGATCATGGGTGCCAATGTATTCAGAGAGAAAAGGGTTCCAATCACGTTTTAGAATTTGGGGCTTCTACCCTATGAAATTTCATAGATAAACTTGGTATCCTCAGCAAATACAGACTTGGTGTTCAAGAATAGTACTCATGTGAATATGTTGAAAGAGAATTCTCATTTTTGCTTTTCACCTGTCATCTTACTAGAGTCCCACAGATGCTAAAATTGATCCATAATACTTTATTAAAGTGAGCTTTGAATTTATGCTCTCAGGTAAAAATGGTTACCCAAATGATCCTGTGTTGAGCAGCAATGGGAAAGGTGAGGTAATGAGTTTCCCACTTAACCTTCTTCTCCAAGAATAACTATTTTAATTTTTGTGTACTCTGACTTTCTTCATAAGGTTGTGCATAAAAAAGGACTCTGGTGCCACAAAAAGTATTAAAAGTTACTGTCTTAGAACATTGACTAATAAACTATATGAAAGTCCATGGGCCAAACAATTTAATATGTACTGAAAAAAATAAAAAAGAAGTGCTTTATGCACATATTTTAAAGTGTATCAATTATTACTACATCATTTCAAAAGAAAATATTTTCAGGTTTTTCATTCCCAAATTATAAAATTATTTAAATTTAGAAGTTTCCATCATGACTGAACACTATTATTATTATTAAGTTGAACCCATCTACAATTGCCATTTTTATAGATTAAAAATGAGAGAATGTTGAGTACTCACCAGCACATGTATTAAAATTGGAATGATACAGAGATTAGCATGGCTCCTATGCAAAGATGACACACAAATTGAGTATTGTTTCTATTCCAATCATGAGTGGTAGAAAAGAAATACGTCAGAAAGTTATCAAAGGTCAACATTATAAACATGAAGAACTCACAGTGAAAATTCTTACTTTTTTACTCTAAGTAATAAACTTCCCAAAAGAAATTTTGCAAAATTAGAAAAACACTCTGAGCAAGATGGTATTTTTCCCCCTAAATTCTCAAAATTTTAGTAATGCTAACTAATCAATAACAAGACTATTTTTGAAGCCTCTTCAAGGAGTTATTGTGTTTTTGTCTTTTTTTTTTTTGTACAAGAAAACAAGAACTGTTTTCACAAAACAAAAACTATTGATTTAAGTTGATCTAAGTAAATTTAAGTCAGATAATGTAAGGAAGTTATATATCTTTAAGCTTTCATTTAGATTATTGTATATAATTATAAAAAATTAAAGCCATTCCTTCTGTTATGTATTACATAACATTTCTTTCTTTGCTGTACTTTAGATTATTCATTTTTCCTAGTTAGCTTTAAAGACTTTATGACATTCTTATTATTCATTTTCTGGTCCTCTTCCTTCCCCAATTCCCCAACCCCATTCCGTATATTTATATTCAAATATTGAAATGTAAGATTTCTCTTCAGGTTACCAGTGATTTAACAATAAACAAACAAAACTTTTTAAGGTGAGTTTTTCAGTATGAAAACAATGGGAAAAAGGAGCAAAAAAATAAATGTAAATTATATTTGGACTTTTTCATAACTTGTATATTATATTTATTTTCCCCTTTGGTGTGGGATATTTTTATGAATAATTGAGTATATGAATAAATGAACATTATATATATGCCGTATCTATAGTAATTGTTAAAACTACCATAGATACATTCAACAGAAATTCCATACTACCCCCTTACATTAGAAAATCTAACGGTGTTCGTAAAACTTGCTCTTAATCTTGCTTTTGACACTAATGGGAGTTTTCAGTAAAGACAAGTCCAATTGATGCATGAGCCTAGTAGTTCCCCTTAATTGTGTTTGTAAATTCAATAGCTATTATAGAAAGAGACATTCTTGGCTGCACTTTACAAAAATTATTATACCTCCTAGACCATACTTTATTCATTCTTAACTTCTATGTGTTTTAAAACTGTCTTGTGTTAAGAGTAACTCAGAAACGTATACTTGACTCTCACAGACTTTGGAAGGTTTTTGTTCTGTCACATGTTCCTCTGATAGCTCAATACATTTTCTCTAAATCTAACATAATGGTGTTGAGAGTCTATCATAAAAGAATGAAGGAAATTCTTTATAAATCAAAACACCGTAAAAGAAATAGAAGTGAATATTCTATTCTGGAATATTTTTGAAATGAGCTCTTAGTTGAAAGAAACAGGAAAGCCTTTAAGTTGCTGTTACAAATTTGTATCAATAATATTTATTATTGAATATGAAATACTGATCTTTGTCCAATACTGGGGGACATTTTAAGTCTTAGATTCTCTAAAAGCATTTTCAGCGGCTGCATAAATATATTATCATAAATATCATAAATAAATATCATAAATATCATAAATAACTGAAGTTATGACTTCAGTCATAACTGAAGTATGAATTAAAAAGAAAAATCTTGGTGAGTTGGAGGAGCCATAGTCACTTCTTGGAAACACATACTTCCTTTTGTTATTGCCTCTTGGTTCATGCTGCCTGGCTACTTCTACAAGAGCCCTCATCCTGTCTGCTCTGTAAATTGACCACTGATGCTTTGGTCTCATACAATAAACATTCAGAAATAACTAGTTATCTTTTATAAGGAAAGCAGCTATGGGAAAGCTGGGGGAAATAATTGATCAACCTTAAGACTTTTCTATTTCCCTAAACATGGCATGTTTGGATTTCTCCATCATGATACAGGGAAATCTGCTAGGCAATTCTATCCCAGAATTCAAAATCATAAGTGGCACTCTTAAGGCTTTATTTTTTGGCTTTGTTCTGGAACATTTCATGCTTTTCTTTGACATTCCCTTTAAGAACATCTAGGAGGGAAATGGAAAGACTTGAGATTATTGCCATCTGATCTTTTGCCCTCCCCTCCCACTTCAGACTTCCAATGTTTCGTGGGTGGGATTTATTCACTAAGTCTATCCTTGTTCCTCTCCTTTGTATAACATATGACTTTTTATCAATTAGGACTGCATTTGGCTATATTTTTTGCCTGAATACTCTAGAAAACAAGATATAAGGTAAATGTTTGTGTAATAATAATTTTCTAAGAAGGATTAAATTCCAAGGAAGCAGAAGTGAGGAGATAGGGAAAAGAGGTGGAGAGAGGAACTCTGTTAGAGAATTTGTTGTGAAACTAAGTACAGCATCAATACCAGCTAAACACCCATTCTTGTCAGATTTCTACAGAGAATCTATTAGCAAATATTCCACGGGAAGTGAGAAGAGTGTAGTGTACTGCACATAAGGTGAGGTATGTTGAGTTTTGCTGATGGCTGACACAAGAGATGAAGAGCAATTACAGCAACAGCATCCTTATAAGTAACAACAGATGAGAAAAATAGCAACCGAGCTCCACAACACGTGGATGGGTGCTATCCATTAAAAGCCCACTCTGGCTATAAGGAAAAAATGCCTAAATCTGAACTGGTGCATGAATGAATCTTTTTTTTTTTTTTGACTGCCATTAGTAGAAAGCAGATCCACTTGCATGTTCTGAGGGTACTAGAATTTCACCTGAAAATTAGATGCCCTGACTTTTTCTCTGAGAAGCAAGGAAAGATCCAACTCTTTAATGTTGTGGCTACTTGTAATCTTCTAAATCAAGTATTACAGGTGAGGCTGATGGCCAAATCAAGCTCCAGGATTTTTTTGTGTGTGTGTCTCTCTCTGAGCAAAGACATTTACATATTTAAAGATTATGGAGGAAAAAAAAAGAAAGAAAAATCTGTGATAGAGACCCATAAACTCTAAAATATTTCCAATATATAACTTTACAGAAAAAATGCACCAATCCCTATTCTAAAAACACTGTAAAAAGAGTATGACAAACTAAGGAGACCCTCATCCCTTAGAGTCTGCCATTGGTTTTCTAAACAAGGGAACCACTTTCCAGAGAAAGGAAGTTGTTTGTTCATTGGCCTTCATGGTCATATATGAAGGGAGAATTGGATGGTCAACTACATGAGAATCATGTTTGGCTTCCATTGCCTAATAGAGCAGATTGGGGAGCCTAGGGTCACTCTAGGGGAGTAAACACACATACTGTTCAGACTGAAAATTTTTGATTAACATTGTTTTCTCATTTATTGAGACTCCCAAATATTTGCGGTAAAGCCAAATGTCTAAAAACAGTCTACAAGATTGATCATTTCTTTTCTTCTTCATTTTGTCTTTTAGTGACTGGCTTCTGTTCTCTGTCACTCCTTTAGCCATTAGGTTAATAGCCTCTGCCCTGGACAATTCAAACAATTGCCTTAGAAGGGGGAAAAACCATTATTAATATAGTCTTTGCCAATTTTCATACCCCCTTGATCTGGAAGAAAATAATTAACAAGTCTGCCAATTTCCTTACCCCCTTGGTCTGGAAGAGAATAATTAACAAGTAGCATGGAAATAAATTGAGACTCTAATCCTATCAATATTTTCTCCTGATAAATATATGCCTTAAGACTTTTCTGTTTCCCTAAACATGGCATGTTTAGATATACCCCCTCCCACCCCCACTGCCTCCCTTGGATAAACCAGATTTTAGGATAAGGAAGCTGGCTTTTACTTGCTTTTCTTCATAATATTGAATTCCCTATCTCTGGTTCTTTCTCTTGAGGACTTTATTAGGAATGTCTTAAGTTGCCCCTAATAGAAATTCATGTGAAGATGACCTAAACCAATAAAGGTTTCATTTTTCACTTAATAGCTCTGTAGCATGGCTCTCACTGATATTTTTCTCCAACTTTCTGCTCTACTTCTTTATAAATATTAACTGTATGTCTTAATCATATTGCCTCATTATAAAAATTTTCATATACAGCCACATTACAAAGGAGGAAATTGAGGTATTATGAGATAGAACTCTCTTCTTACCTGGACACAATGAAAAACTTTCCCAGAAGTCACCAGCAAACTATTCCTTATACATCACTGGATTGTTTTGGATCAATCCCCCTCACCTCCCTCAAGGAACTGGGAAAATGAGTAGTTTCATTTTGTCATTTTGTCATTGGCTAAGACCAATGGTGATTTGCTGCCTGGGACAGGATTAAACAAAACAAAAATGTTTGTTCATTTAAACTAAACCAAACTGAACTCTTGTTAGTAAAAAAAACTAAAAAGAAGGGTCTAATATGCAGGATCTGCCTCAGCAAAAATTTCTTTTCCGAGTTCACTGGGATTACTTCTTGATATGTAAAGATAAGCACTTAGAATTAGACAAAGCCTGTTTCTCTCAGACAAAACCTCACTAATAAGATTGTAATCACAGTATGAAATATGAAACCATCAAAATCGACAGCTAAAAACTGAGCAATAAATTTATTGTTAGAGCCATTATTGCTCTTTCTCTGATACACCAAAACACATTGATTTAGTGGTTGAGGAGCCAAACAACATTATGAATGAAAGAAAATAAGAATATCTCATTTCATTTTTTCAAAATATTATATCAATTACTATGCCTTAATGACTGCCAAGTGACAGGCAGTATAACTTGAAAATGAGAATTATATTTGAGGATAATTAATTTAAGAGCTCAGTTAATTTTTCATCATTAGCACATCCTTTGAATGGTTGCCCTAATAGAAGTGAAAGGAATGCATTTATTAATTCTTATGTTATCACCTGGATACAGTTATGATCATTTCCAAAATAAATAAATAAGTAACAACAGAAAAAAGCCCCAAATCCTCCCTGGGTAGAAAATAACATTCTGTGGACATTATATGCAGCAATTAAAATCTGACCTTGACTTCATTTCATTAGAATTTTTTCAAAGAATTTTTGTAGGCTACAATGATGCCAGATTTTAAGGGACTCATTCAAGACATAGGCTCGGTTTGTGTTTAATATTTTAATGTAATTGCATTTTTAAAAATAACATAGTTTTGTAAGTTACACAACAGAATAATTATACTGCATCATTATGAGGGTGTCTACATTTAATTTGACTGCTTTCAAAATATTTTCCATGTTTTAGTTCTCTGAATGTTAAATTCTTGCAATACGTCCTTTAACTTTTTTTCCCCATGTATTTATATATGTTAGAAACAGGCAACTTATGTGTGTTACTTAGAAAGAGTCAATTTGATGGGGTAGTAGAAGCAGATTTTTACCTCTATCCTTTTAGAGTTTTTTGGCTTGGCCTAGAATTAAAATTGACATAAGACGTGTCAAAGGAGAAAAGCATGCAAATATACAGTAAGTCTTATGTGATATGGAAGCTCTCATAAGGACTAAAGACCCAAGGAAATGGAACCTTCATGCTCTTATAGCACGTTAAACAAAGAGAAGCAATTATGGAAAAGTGTCTAAATTCTGTGGGGAAGCTAAAGAAAAAGAATTACTCTAAGTAGGCCTGTTTGTATATAATTCTATAAGTCTCAACTGATGATTAGAATGTCACTTTCCTTATTTTCTAGGGAGGGTATCTTTCATACAGAAATTTCATCTCCTGCATTCAGGAATAGAAGAGAGGGTCAGAGTAGCCTTCTTGTATCTGCCATTTCTCAAGTGACTTTAACTCAAAATAATCAGTATGTCAAAGCAGCACATTTCGGTGTACATTTTCTGAATTCCTTCAATGTTTATGTTAATATAAGTTGTGATTTAATTCATATGGGGTGACAGACAATGACAAAATGACTGTAATATAATCTTATATAATTTTCTCATGTGATAAATGTTACTATTTTAACCAATAATTTTATCTAAATTATGTACAGTTTTTATCAGTAACTTAATTAGATAACTGCTATTTTCTCCAATTTAATCCATGATTTAATCATTTACATAAAATTCTTAAATAATGTGTTTTTACCAATATTATTCATACCAGATGTTTTCACCCTTATAAAAATCACATTTTTAATACTAAATAAGTATCATATTTGTCACTGTGGTGATTTAATGTATTGGTAAAAACAATCTTTTTTTCCATTTTGATAAGGTAAAACTTGGCTCAAATAAAGGGAGAATGATTTAAAGGCCAATGGCCTAAGATTTAAATTTTTTCCCCATGAAATACAGGTTAATTCCATTCATGGACTTTGACTATTTCTTGGGAAATAACACCAGTATACTATATAACTTATACCAGTTAAAAAGCTCAAATTCTTAAAAATTGAATAGAACTACCTTTATCTGTGTTATTATGGTATTCTAGATATAACAAACTTTTATGATACTTTTTTTTTGTTTTTGCTTCAATTTTGAGATGATATTGTTAACACCAGTTCAAACAATGCAAATTATCATCCTTCTATTCCTCAGTCTGTTATTTCTTAGTGAACCTTATCTACAGAAAAAAATAAAACGTAATTTTTTATTTTCGGGGGATAATTAGTTTATGCAAGATATTTCTGTTATTGATTCCTTTATCTTGAAATCTAAGATTATTGAGGCCAAGTTTTCACAGTCTCTCTTAGGAAATTGCAAGCCATTAAAGGGGAAGTGTAAGATGACTATTCAGGAAAAAATACTATATTTTCTATTTCTCTTGATTAGAAATATATAAATCCAAACTTAACAATAGGAAACCAAGAACTATCTATTTAACGATTCCTATCTATTTCAATGATCTGCTAGTGATCAAATGTCACCATCAAGCTGTATATGGTGGAAATATAGAAAGAGGTAGATATATGTTATCACATATTGACACTATTTTATAATTCAAATAATCTTTGAGAAAATAATATGTTCATTTTAAAAATAAGGAAATGTGTATCACATAGTATGTGAATTATCTACATTTATGGAAATGGTAGATGATGGAACTAATTCTGATTCCAAAATTCAAATTATTGTCCACTATTTTATTGTGTTACCACCAAATGTTTATTACAAGTCATTTATGCCTGTGTGTGTATGTATGTGTATAATTTCATATTTGCTTATAATTAACTCAAGTTGTTGTAGTTCCCAGAAGTATTTGCAGTTTACAGATTATCTCCAACTGTAACTAACATTTAAAGAATTTAGCAGAAAAGGAGGACATTTTTTTGGCAAAAAATAAATCCAATAGCCACAAAATTACATTAAGTATAACCCTACATTTTTTTTTCACTTCTATTTTTTTGGTAACCACAATCAGATTCAGTTAAACTACATTATGTTCTCTGTTTATCACATTATTTTCACAGTATTGCTATCAATACTGTTATGTCCATCAATAATAATGTTCATTACACAACTAAAATATGCAGGAACATTTACCAAAAATACTAGGATACAAAAAATATCATTTAAATATTCTCAGTTTCAGGGGCAACTGAGGGGCTCAGTTAAGTGTCTTGACTTTGGCTCAGGTCATGATCACAGGGTCATAAGAAAGAGCCCCAAGTCAGGCTTCACACTCAGCAGGGAGTCTTTTTGAGATTCTCTCCCTCTACCCACCCCCCCACCCACACACATGTGCTCTCTCTCCCTCTTTCTCTAAAATAAAATAAAATAAAATAAAATAAAATAAAATAAAATAAAATAATAAATAAGTAAGTAAGTAAGTAAGTAAATAATAAATATTTTCTGCTTCAGAATGACTTCCCATTTAGTTGGTCTTTTAGATCACCTACATAAAAATATAAGTTCCAGCACAAAGTAGAACATTACTAGACTTCTCATGGGCTAGATAGAAAAATAATTACAACTTTTATTAGAAAGAGTGGTAAACATAAATGTTCGGGATAGAAGAGGAAGACTGGAAAATTGACTTTATCTGGATCTCACTGGAAAACTAGTCATGGATAAAGTAGAGTTTGGCAAAAAAGATATTCCTCATATGGGAAATGAGAAAGAGAACACAAGTGAGCCACGTTTATTTTGTGGGGAAAAAAAGTTATTTTCTTATTCTTCTATAAAAAAAAGATTAGCAAATAATCCTAAAAGAAATAAAGGCAAATACCTATAATATAATTTGCTTAACAATTGCTATGTTGAACTTTATCTGTGCCCTGTACTCCTGAAAAACAGAACGAGTGACAAATTCACCTATCCTTATAAGTTTCTAGAAATACTGCCAAGAACCACCCTTCCCATATGACACAGTTAGGACTTGCCTGTGGCCCCTTGTTTCTGCTGGCAAGGCTAGACACAGATCTCTAAGACTTATAGATCTTATGGTTGGAATGTTCTGCCGAATGCAATAAATAAAATCTCTACTAACTACATGTAGATTTTTATTTTTATGTTTATTTTTTTGACAACGGAGAAGTTCTATTGTAATGAGATATGCTGGTCTGAATTGATGGCTTGTGTAATTGCTGTGGAAAATAAGTCAAATAATTAGAGGTGATATATGTACCATTACATATAAATATTTGGAATACCCTTAAGTTGTAGTATTTAAATTTCAAAGTGATATGTATATTTGTATATCAAAAACATGTCTTTCTCGAGTGTAGGATTGAGAAGGCAAGGGATGGTGGCAGTGGTTACAGATAGAAATCACTATTGACTTAGTATCCCTCCTAATTTTTGGGAAAATACCTGTGTGTGTACATTTCAAGAAGGAGCTATAACATGAAAAAGTAATGGTTGTAGGCTTTACTACATATCAAGGTTAATATATTTTAGAATATTGTGAAGATATCCCTTTCTTATCAGCTAAGTAAATCCTTTCCAAGATTCACAGGTTATTGCAAAATGAAATTATTTTGAAGTAGGTGGGGATTTAAAGTATTATATATTTTTAAAATTCAAGATTTAACTATGTTCCTCCATTTCTTTATTCAAAATCAGGGTGGATAAAATTATGATAAATATTTTATGAATGGGCTTAGGTTTTCTGGTGGATTATAGTGTTCAGGGACCTCAAAAGGAAATGCTGGGAATCAGATTGCCACAAAAGCCATCTGGCAAGAGCCCCTGAAATTCCAGTTACTTTGCTAAGTCATTATTTTTTATCTTTATCCTGTGATAATTAATAGGGGTGCTCCCTCTAAAGGAAGTTTGTTTAATTGAAAGATTTTGGGAAAATTCATCACTGCCTGCTCTTTCTTCTTCAGCCGTAGAAGAAATTACCAAATCACTGAATTACTAAATTCAGTTTGTAAATTACCAAATTACTGAATTGTCAAAAAATAAGCCATCACCAGAAGGGCAAAAGTGAATTTGATGTGGGCAGACACTTTATAAAATGTGTGGGTACATCTGTTTGTGCATTCCTGGTCTGTGTATGTTGAGCAGAAAGCATTTAAAATCAGGAATTTAATGAATGAAAATCCTTACTGATTGTTTCTGATATAATTCTAACGATGAATTTTTGTTTTATGAGTTTTAAAAGTTTGTCTTATTTTATGCAACTTGTATATTTGTTTTAATTTGAAAGGAAGATCTTTCATTTGTGAATTCAGCTATTTTGGATAGAAATTTTATAATGTAGTGGTGACTGTATTATTGAATTCTCAGTGGAAGGTAAGATGTCCTGTGTTGTTACACTACTTTCTGAAGACAGTATGACTAGAATACGGTGAATAAAAATACATGTCTATGTATTGTGATACATACTAAGAAAATTCTCTTTAAAGTAATCCTTTAGCCAATATCCTATGACATGAACTCATTAATGCTCCTTGCTTAGATCATCCCAGGGTCTTTTCATCACTCAATCTTATTTCTGGAGGGAACTGAAAACTTTGAAAATAGAAAGGTAGGTTTTAAAAATTTTATTAAAAAAAGAAGTATTGAAAATAAATTATGAAGACACAAAATCAAAATTAAAGTGTGAAGAAATTGAAATAGCTTTATCTATCTGCAGAGTTTTCAGGCTGTGGTATTCACAATGCACAAGGCTTAAGCCTGATACAACCAATAATGCAACATACATTAAATTAATCTTTAATCTGTTTCTTCCTCTTTTCAACTAATCAAGGATGTTGCTGGGAAAACTCTCATGTAACCACACACATCACAACACATCAGCCTACAAATATACTGATAAGTCCCCCAATCTTAACCCCATTTCTTTATTAAACTACTCCCTCGTCTACTGCTTATAAGTCACACAAAAAGCACACATTTAAAGTATCCAAAAATTCAAATGCACATAATCATGGACAATCATGTTTGCAATCATTAAAAATGAATTTTCTCATAAAATTAAAAAAAAAACTAAAAATTGAAAACCCCTGTCTTGACTCATTTTATTTTTTCTTAAAAATTTTATTTACTTAATTGAGAGAGAGACAGGGAGAGCATATGCAGGGAGAGGAGCAAAGCATGAGGGAAAGAGATAAGCAGACAATGGCCTGATGTCCAGGGAGGTTCGATGTGGGACTGGATCTCAGGACCCTGAGATCATGACCTGAGATGAAGTCAGATGCTTGACCGAATGAGCCACCCAGGAGCCGCCACTTGATTCACTTTAATTAAGCTTTTTACTCTATTATCTTGCCAGAACTGATTGTATCCGTGATCTCATTATCAAATTCTCAAGCACACCCCATTTGTCAGAAACATCTCTCTATTCTCCCTTAAAAGCATATGTAGAATTGGTCTGCTTTTCACTCTTTTCATTACTACTGCCTAGGTCCATGTTATGCAATTATTATTTCTCTCATAGATAATTGCAATATTTTTCTAACTGGTCTCCCTCCCTTCCTCTACCCTAGTAGATAATTTGCTACACCAAAACATGATTTTTTCCAGGTAAATGAATATCAGCAGCAACAAAACATTAGTTATCAGTTTGAAGTAAAATATGTTCACTTGCTAGAATTAAATTTATAGCTTGGAATATCATGCAAAAGGTCAATGAAATATAAAGTAAAGCAAAAACAAAGAAGGGTATAAATCAGGATGGAAAAAATTTCAGTTCATAGATATAATACATGTATTCCAGTGAGTTCCAGAAGGAGGAAAAGAAAAAGACGAACAAAAGACAAATACAAAGTAAAATGTTTATCTAAGATAGGGAGACAGAGGTCTACAGATCAAAAATTTTTACCATATTCCAGGTTGGAATGATAAGAAACATGCACCTTAACATATATTGGTAAAATAAATGTATTAAAATAAAATTTTGTAATGCTTTTGACAATACAATTTACTCACAAATAAATAATGAAATAATTTGATCTTGAGGTTCTTATAAGCAAACCCGAAAACCAGGAAAGAATGGAATGATATATATGAAGGCTGAAGAGAGGACTGTACCCAGGCAGTGATCATATCATTCATGTATCAAAAGTAGGGGAAAATACTAGAAGGTAAGCAAGAACCTAGCCATGTATGCACCCCATCTAAGGAAATAAAAAGAGAGGATTATACAAAATCATAAATATTTGAACAGAGACCTCAAACTATAGATGGGCAGAAGTCAATGATGAGTCATGCTTCTTTAACTAATTGACAGATTAACTTATATATCAAAGAATATTCAGAGACATGCTGAATATGTAATATATGGGCTAAGTTAGGATTCTTCAGAAAAATAAAAGACAAAAATTTGACAGTAGTCTAGAAACAAAAGTACTAACTGCCTTAGGAAAACCAATAATTGATGGATAGATGTGGAAACAAAATATAAATCTTTCTAATAAAACTGATTTAGGGAGTGAAGGTTATGGAGGAGGAAGACAAACTAAAAATAGTCAAGAAGCTCAACTTGTAGAGAAGAGGAAGAAAGACAAAGGGTAGAAAGATAATTTCCTAGCATTATTAACAGCCAATCTTGTGTTTTCTTTCTTTTTAAAGGCATATTAAAAGAACATGTTTAATTCTAGGCACCTAGGAAAGAAGTATGGCCATTAAATATATTGGTAAGCTATAATAGAATTCTTTTTTTTACAAGACTTTAGTTTTTTGACAGAGAGAGAGAGAAAGCACAAGCGGGGTGGGGCGGGGCGGGGGCAGAAGCAGAGAGAGAAGGAGAAGCAGGGCAGGGAGTCAAATGTGGGGCTCAATCCCAGGACTCTGATATCATGACCTGAGCTGCAGGCAGACACTTAAGTGACTGAGCCACCAGGCGCCCCCTAGAGTATAATTCTTAACTAATACATAAATAAAAGCAATGAGTAAAAGTGGGCAAAACTATAAAAATGTGGAAAGAAAACTATTAACCTATAAGGTAAAATTGTAAATAATAATTAATTCCAACAATGCAGTAAAGTTTTATCATTATTTAATAAATACATAAATTCAAAAGGAAGCTGCCAACATTTATTTGATAAAGTTGAGGTAGCATTCCTAACAACAAAAATAAGTGATCTCTCATCCAACTAGGAATAGGAGACTTACTCAACTTGGTAAAGAATATCTACAAAACCTATAGCTAGCATCATACTTAATGGTGAGAAACTAGTAATATTCCCACTGAAATTATTTTTTTTATTTTTAAAATATTTTATTTATTTTAGAGCAAGCAAGTGAGAAAGAGAATGAGAGAGAGAAAGGGAGATTGAGATCAAGCAGAGGGAAACGAGGAGAACAAAAAGGGAGGACTCCATGCGGAGGATGGAACACAATACAGGGCTCAATCTCAAAACCCTGAGATCAGGACCTGAGCTGAAACCAAGAGTTGGATGCTCAACCAACTGAGCTACTGAGGTGCCCCATCCCACTGAGATTATAAACAAGAGAGAGATGAACAGACATAGCAAAGGATCTTTAGAATAATAAAACTATTCTGTATGATACCATACTGGTGAATACATGTCATTATACATTTGTCAAAACCCATGTAATAACAATACCTAGAGTGTACCCTAATGTAAACTATGAATTTCAGAGTGTAATGATGTGTCAATGTAGTTTCATCCATGGTAACAAATGGTTATGTTTGGTGTGGGATTTTGAAAGTGGGGGAGTCTGAATATGTGTTGGGGCAGGGGATATGTGAGAAATCTGTTCTTTCTGCTCAATTTCGTTGGGAACCTAAAACTACTATAAAAATAAAATCTGTTAAAAAAGTAATATGGTAGTAGAAAACTGTTCATCCAAGACAGAGACAATATAAAAATATCCCACTGCAATTGCATGTATTCTAAATACATGCAAAACTCAAACCATTAAGTCAGAAATTACAGATATGTGTCCCATTCTCATCATTTATTAGTCTAGGGAACCTAGTGATTGCAATAAAAATGAAATATTTTGTTTAAAGATTGAAAGAGGTGAACAAAAAAGGTATATTTATTTTTTTGGCAAACATGCAGGAAAACTAGAGTTAATAATTTGGAGATAAGCTTAATAATAAAGAAGATCCATATGGAGAAAAATACAAATCACAGTTAACATCTTAAAAGATTATGTAACTGGAAATATCATATCTTGTTCTCATGAGAATAGGCTTTGTTAATTTTCAATTCTTTCAAAATTTATAGATATGAGGTAATGGTTAGTTTAGTTAGAATCCAATTACTATTAACTGTTTTGTTTTACATGTAGATCAAATTATCATAATATTCACAAGAAAAAAAAAGGGCAGAGAATTCAAAAAAGCAAAGAGTAATCAAAAGAATTTAATTTCCCTAAAATATACCATAAATCTTCTGAAATACCATCATTTCCCTGAGTTCATGCATTAGGTATTATGTTTTGGTATTGATTTAGATAAATAGACCAGTGGAACATAGTAGACAATTCATAAATAGATCCAAGAATATATGAGAGTATAATGTGCAACAACAACATGTACATTAGTGCAGTGGAAAATAAATATGACATTTCATAAGTCGAGTGGAACCCAGTCTCCTCTTGGGGAAACTAATAGACTCATTGTAATGACCTCTGTGTGCCACAGTTCCTCAGAAAATGTCACATAGTCCAGAGCTGCGTTCCTCCAATTTACTACCCTCCAGAAATTAACTACCCTTTTCTTTTCCAGTTAGTTTCTTTATAAGAAATTTGATGAAGTAGTGTGCCAGATGCATAATACCTGTGCACTAGTGAGCTGGGCAGTGTGTGTATGTTTATATTTATATACATTTATCTCTACTTATGCACATATGTATTGATGTCAGTTGATTTGGAGACATTTAGGTGGAATGGAAAGGCTACTGCTTGGGAGAGGTCAATATGTAAGCAACTGTCTAATCTGAATTTATGTAAGACTTTCGTTATCCCATGTCCCTCAGATTCTATAATGACATATTGGCATAATAATTTTGATACAACTGGCATCACGTGCAAGGGACAACATCCATAAAGCAGGAATCATAAAGTTAAACATTCACTATTTTTTGAAATCACTCTGTCATTATTAATGAAGAAAAATAAATAAATCCCCTTTATGACTGGTTTAAAACAAGTGATATTTTACTGTTTTTAAAAAAATTTCAACAACCCTTCTTTTTGAATGTGACTAAATAGCTATATCCCTAAAGGATTAAATAATGGATCAAGATACTACTGCCTCTGACACTCTGTGTTCACTTAAAGCTGTTAGTGAAATCTTTACAGAACAAAAGTGTTCGGAGTATCACTGCTAGGGTAATGGAAAGGGCAATGGATAGGGCACTGGATTGAGTATAATGATTTTGAGGTTCTAGTGCTTTCTAAATACTAGCTTTTGCATTTGCATAATGCAATAAAAGCTACCTTTCTATCAGGGCTGTTATAAAATTAAATAAATTAGTATTCTATAATATATTGCACCTAGGAAGCTGTCAGTTTTACGAAGACCATCATTTATATATTACTCAGAGAACATGTCCAGTTAAACGATGAGAAAACTTTGCATTTTTATATATTGTATATGAAAAAAGCTTTTAGAACAAATAAATATAGTAAATCCTCCAGTAATATATATGTTGTTTTTTTCTGTTTTCATGGTTTTCTGAATATCCTGTAACTTTCATTTTACTGTAACCCACGATATACTATTTTAAGACAATTTTAACAACAAATGATTTCAGCATTTATAATTTTAAAAGGCACATAATCAATTGATTTTCTGAAGATATGAACAGCAGTGACCAGATTTGGGCATGTGTAGTCAGTGACAGCTATACCCATGACAGCCATGTAGGCAAGAGCAAAAGATTTTAGAACACATCCAGTTTCAGAGAGAACAAAATTGGTTCGATGATATACAGAATGTGAATCTAAGAGATCACCATAGAGTTAGTTCTAGGTGTAATATGGGCATACAACTGTGAGCACAGAATTTGAGTATTGCACTGTGACAATATCGATCTCAAATATTTATTGTAAGAATTATGTGACATACTCTTATAATATTTATTGAGGGTCAGTTCCATGTGTTGTCTCATTTAATCCACCCTGAACCCTACAGGATATGAATTATTTCATTTGTTTTACAAACGAGAAAATGGAGCCTTGGGATTGTTATATAACTAAGATCATATAGACATTAAGTAACAGAATTAGCACAGATGTTTCTATTTCACCATTTTCCTTAAAAATATACAGTTGACCCTTGGACAGTGCAGGTTAGACATGCCCGGCCCCTGCACAGCCAAAAATCCACATTATTAACTTTTGACTCCTGCAAAACTTCACTACTAATAGCCTACTATTAACTGGAAGTCTGATTGATAATATAAAGAGTTGATTAAATACATATTTTGTTTGTTATACATATTACATACTATAATCTTACAATAAAGCAAGCTAGAGAAAAATGTTATTAAGTATAAGGAAGAGAAAATAAATTTACAGTACTGTATTATTTATCAAAAAATCTGCATATAAGTGGACCTACACAATCCAAACTCATATGGCTCCATCTGACTATATATTAATTTATCCAAAATCCATTATTGTTGGAAAAATTTTGTGCTTCAGTACAAGACTATGCGTCATCTAGAGGATGGTCCTGCAGTTTGTCTGACTCTGATTACTTGGGAATTATTCTAAAACTTGGGAAATTATAGAAAACTTTAAGCAATGCAAATAGTTCTTGTCTATAGAAATGCAAATTAGGTCTTGCCCAGTAGAGGTTCAAGAGACTTTCTCTCCCCTAGTGTTGAAGAAACTAATTTGCTTCCATTTGCACATTCTTTTCAATATTCCTTATCTATAAATATGTCTTTTCTTTGGATTCTCCTTTGATTTGAACCGGTTATAGCATCCATCTGGTAGCCTCGAGTTAAACAAAATTTCCAACACATGTTTATTTATATCAATCATTTTGTGTTTTTTTGAAAATCGTCTTTTAGTCAGTAAAGACATAAGTAGTCAGTAAAATGTTATACTGCTTTCATTTATTTATTGAACAAGTAAATTCACTGACTTAAACCTATATCTGTCTTTCACCTACCTCAAAAATGATAATGATGACACCTTGCCTGAGGGTGGATGTGGGTTAGGAACACAGAGTACAAATTTACTTTCCCCCTAACTTTATAACCCTGAAAACAAATGAAATACGTGTGAAACAAAGCACTAAGTTTTGCTGTACTTAATCTTTACCCTCTGAATGTTAAATATGTGCATTCTCGAAAGGTCAGCTATTTCATTCCATCATGCCCTGACCAGGCTTACTTTGTTATTACTCCACATAATTATTTATATCTTTAAAACTAGTAGCAAAAGTAAGTTCAATTTCTTGAAATTTATTAACCCCGTTTTTATAAATAATAAAAACTATCATTGCAGATTATCAATACCATATTTAGGCAGTCCCCATGCTTCTAATGATAACTTTCTGAAACAGTATATAAAGCAGAGATATTTATTATTTAGTGTTCACAGAAAGGTTACTTCAATTATCTTTTTTTTTTTTTAACTGAAAAGGAGTGTTAAGTTTTAGCACATCATTGACTAAGACCTTTCTTCTTGACTCATCCCTGTGATTTCAAGTTCACTGAATTAACATCACTTAGGTATCTACTAAATTCTCTACCCAGAAAGAGGGTAGAGTAAGAAAACCTAATTTTTTAACACTAAAACATGAGTAATTATATTTACAACAGAGGTATCTCATTGAAATGAACCCAGATAATCTTGGAGCTATAAAATTAGTGACCAAGCAAATTGCTGTAGCTAAACAAATAGCTACTTTTAGAATTACTACCATATCAACAAAAAAATTGGACGCACATCGCTTTCTCTCTTCTTCTATATCTCTATTTCTTTTGTATCTCAATATAACTTTCTTCAATGCAAGGGAAATTTCAGACTGGTTACAAACAATCCTAAACAAATTACTGAAGAGTATTCTGTATTCTCCCCCTTTTTTTTTTTCATCCTGTCCCACCTGAGGAGTCTCCTAATCCCCCTTCTAGTGCTCAATTTATTGAGGTCCATTAGTCATTGAAAGAAAAACAAGTAAATACGGGCTTTTATTGCTGAATTATGTATATGCAGACATATACATAAAAGGCAATTCCCTCTGATTTATCACGCTGAGACCATTGTGTGTTCAGTAATGTCATATTAATTTATATTATATTTTACATTATCAGACCATGTCGAAAACAAGAGTATTTTTACAATATTTCTGGAGCTTGACAATGTGCTTTTTTTAAAATAAGATTTTGATTTTATCCTCTTGTCTAGGTGTTGTATTTAATACATTTTATGATAAATTATGTTTCTTATTCCTAGACTCCTATAATGAGTTTTCATGATTCAAGGAAACAGGAAAGAATAATTTTGGACTGAATTCTAATTGTCTATGAAAAATATTTGCCGGGTCCTACATATCTTTGGCAAAAAGCATTTATGTAAAAAATATTTTGAGCTACCCCAAAATAACATCTCTATCCCCTTCCCATATATAATTAAATTCATCTTAAATTTTTTATATAAATTGATAACTGCAATGTACTACTTATCTTGAGGAGAAAGAAATCTTTGTTAAACAGTAATTCTCTAAGTCCCTAAATTTCTAAGAACACAATTCTAGATAAAAGATAGACAAAACATTTTCTAAGGGGAGCCATTCTGATTAAACATAAGTAGTGCAAGAAGATATTGTTGGTCATCAGTGTCCAGGACCAAAGGGCCTGTAAATAATTCATCACTGTAATACCTGTGTCAATGAGACATGCTGTTTGAGGGCTTGAATAGCCTTCCTTTTTCTCTTACATGCCAACTTCAGAATCTCCTATTGCGTATAATTTCCCCCCCTTTTTAGAACTTCTCACATGCACAAAAACTATTGTCTTTTTCCATCTCTCTAATTGGAAAAGTCATGTCCAAGCATATCAGATACTACCTGTTAATTTCTCTTAGAAAAGCTATAAGTAAGGCAACATTTTTTGAGGTCATTTATTATCTCCTAAAATGCTACATCCATCATGTTGAAAAGGGTATTTTAGCCCTCATAACCCTCTTGTTCTAAAATTAGGTGTTTTATTTCATTTACCAAATTATCACATCAGTCAAGAGATGAAGTTAAGTTACTGGGTAACAAGCTGTCGAAGGAAGGGTTTTTCAGGGCAACTTAACACTTTCTTGACACTACAATAAGAATGCTTATGTAAGAATAGGGATCCCTGAGTGGCTCAGGGGGTTAGCACCTTCCTTTGGCTCAGGGAGAGGTCCTGGAGTCCCAGGATCCAGTCCTACATCAGGCTCCCTACATGGAGCCTGCTTCTCCCTCTGTCTGTGTGTCTGCCTCTCTGTGTCTCTCATGAATCAATAAATAAAATATTAAAAAAAAAAGAATAGGACCAAAAGTATCATCCTGAGTGCTTGGAGCTAATTCACAATGGGAAGTAAATAAATACTTAAAACAACAAATAAATAAGCAAATAAAAGGACAAGAGCTATTTTCCTAATATATTTTACCAATAACTTCAAGGATAAAAGAATTCCTAAACAACTTTTGATATTATAATTAAGGGGCCCTAAGGTTCAAAAACAAGATATCCCGTGATATGGGAGAGGCACTCCTTAGAACAGGCAATGTAGCACAAGGCTTCTGTGCTTTCCTTGACTCCATGATAGCCTGGTAGTGCAACAGTTCATTTATCAGAAATGTATTATGGGAGGCTGTTTTAAAATATCCAAATGATAGATATTCCCTTTCTGTTTTTAGAATAAATGGCTTACTGTAATAGTGGAAATTACAGCCCTTGCTTCAGAAATTTCTGGGAAAATGAGCCATCACAAGCCTTTAAACCAATTTGTCTATTTCTTATGCCTTTTTTTGTTCCTCAAAATTAATTTTAGCAAAGTTTTGAAATTAAAAATCATGTTTTTTAAACATAGTGCCTGTATAAGAGTAAAGATATGTTTTTAGTAATTATGATATGTGCACATTCAATAGCTAAATTGACTAAGTCTAGAATAGGTGACTAGAGATTTGATGGATGTGAGGAAAAAAAATCCACCAACAGTGAAAGTATGACAACACATGCTTCATATTTTAAGAGGCATTATAAATATGAATTATATAATGTTGCTATATGAACATATACATATTTATTCATCATTAAAATATTAAATTATCTACTACTTCACTGAATGAACTACGCTTTGAGATAATATGCAAGCTTTTTTTATCATAGAAAATGATTAACTAGAGGAGGGGCACGATGGGCGAGTGTCCCCAGGACAGGAGAGCCCCGTCCCGGAGGAGCAGGAGCTGCACCAACCTTCCCGGGCGGAAAGGGGCTCGCAGGGAGTTGGAGCAGGACCCAGGAGGGCGGGGATGCCCTCGGGATCCCGGGGACACTAACAGGCACCTGCGCCCCGGGAGAGTGCGCCGAGCTCCCTAAGGGCTGCAGCGCGCACGGCGGGACCCGGAGCAGCTCGGAGGGGCTCGGGCGGCGGCTCCGCGGAGGGGGCTGCGGGGCAGGAGCGCGAATCCAACAGCGCAGACCCCGGGGCACAGGGCGCCGGGACACAGCCCAGGATCCGGCCTCCCCCCGGGACGGGCAGAGGCTGGGAGGGCCCAGGACAGCGAGGACGCTCCTGCCCTGAGCTGAGCAGATCAGCGGCCCCGCCCGGGAGCCCCCAGGCCCTGCAGACGGAGAGCCCCGGAGCTACTGCGGGAGCTGACTCTAGGGCTCTAGAGCTGGCCTCGCCACTGGGGTTGTTCCTGGAGGAAGACATAGACATGGCCAACATGCACTTGAGAAAATGCTCTGCATCACTTGCCATCAGGGAAATACAAATCAAAACCACAATGAGATACCACCTCACACCAGTGAGAATGGGGAAAATTAACAAGGCAGGAAACCACAAATGTTGGAGAGGATGCGGAGAAAAGGGAACCCTCTTACACTGTTGGTGGGAATGTGAACTGGTGCAGCCGCTCTGGAAAACTGTGTGGAGGTTCCCCAAAGAGTTAAAAATAGACCTGCCCTATGACCCAGCAATTGCACTGTTGGGGATTTACCCCAAAGATGCAGATGCAATGAAACGCTGAGACACCTGCACCCCGATGTTTCTAGCAGCAATGTCCACAATAGCCAAACTGTGGAAGGAGCCTCGGTGTCCATCGAAAGATGAATGGATAAAGGAGATGTGGTCTATGTATACAATGGAATATTCCTCAGCCATTAGAAACGACAAATACCCACCATTTGTTTCAATGTGGATGGAACTGGAGGGTATTATGCTGAGTGAAGTAAGTCAATCCGAGGACAGTGTATGTTCTCATTCATTTGGGGAATATAAATAATAGTGAAAGGGAATATAAGGGAAGGGAGAAGAAATGTGTGGGAAATATCAGAAAGGGAGTCAGAACATAGAGACTCCTAACTCTGGGAAACGAACTAGGGGTGGTGGAAGAGGCGGGGGTGGGGGTGAATGGTGACGGGCATTGAGGGGGGCACTTGACGGGATGAGCACTGGGTGTTATTCTGTATGTTGGTAAATTGAACACCAATAAAAAATAAATTTATTTAAAAAAAAAAGAAAATGATTAACTCATTGGAAACAACATTTTGCAACATTTGCCAAACATTAAATAGTAAAAGGTAATAAATGACACCTAATGTTTACAGAAAATATTCTGTGTAAGAATTGCAAAATTTTACTTAATTAACTCAAATTAAGCTTATGGTATATTTACACAGGGGAACATTACTATTAAATAAATTTTTTATTTTTATGTTTTTAAAGATTTTATTTATTTATTCATGAGAGACACAGAGAGAGACAGAGAGACAGAGACACAGGCAGAGGATGAAGGAGGCTCCATGCAGGGAGCCCGATGTGGGACTCCATCCCGAGTCTCAAGGATCATGCCCTGGGCTGAAGGCAGGTGCTAAAACACTGAGCCACCCGGGCTGCCCATAAATAAAGGTTTTAACGACAGATATGAGCAATTCAATATATATGCTAAGATTTATTTAGAAGTACAACTATAACATTTTGAAGAATATTTTTTTTCTTTTGCATATAAAATAGTGAAGCACAGGAGCACCTGGGTGGTTCAGTCAGTTAAATGTTGGACTCTTGATTTTGGCTCAGGTCATGATCTCAGGGTCCTTGAGATCAAGCCCCACAGTTGGCTCCACACTCAGCAGGGAGTCTGCTTGAGATCCTCTCCTTCTGTCTCCCTCTTTCTCTCTCTTTCTTTCTCTCTCTCTCTCCCTACTTGTGCTCTCTCTCTCAAATAAAAAAAATTTTTTAACAAAATAAAATAGTGAAACACATTGAACTATTTTACAATAAAGTGAATCAAAGAATTATAGACAATGCAATGGCTTTGTTTAGCAATTAAGTGATTAATTGTTGATTATTAGAAACAGTAATACCTATTACTCTCATAGAAAAATAAATTATTTTGACCTGTAATTTACCAAAAATGCCTCTTAGAAGAGAGTTTACTTTAGCTTAGTCTCACAAAGCATAATAAACTGGAATAGATTTAAATATTCTTAGTTAAATATAACACCTATGTATCAACAACCTTTCAAATTTGACAAATGTATTATGTAACAAAAGGATCAGGACACTCATAAGCTGCTAAGTTATAACCAAAGATTCTTGAATAGAGATAGTAATACAAATTTTGAGGGGAAGGGAAATTCTGTATGTGATCCATCGTGCAATTTTTCAAAATAGCTAATAGACAATGACACAATTGAAGGCACTTGTTTCCCTAAATATCATTTATTCCTTAATAAAATAAATAATAAGAAATGCATTTTAAAAAAAACTCCATGAAGTAATTCAGCTTATTTATTTCTGGTTATAAAGTAACTACTTTTATCCCAGAGAAGTTTCTACCTGAACTTTTCTCAGAACACTCACCAACTATGAGCTTGTTTCATTTGTTTGGTAAAAGGAGTCTCACAGCAGGGGGATAATTGGTATCCTGCTGATGTTATGTTTTCTATCAGGATCTCTGACATTATCCGGCACAGATTCCTTTATATCTGGCTTCTTACTCTTTCCCTTGTGTTTGGGAGATACATCCTTGGCATGGACTGTAGTTGTTTATTTTTGTTACTGTATGATATTTCACTGTCTGTGTGAATAGATCACAATTTATTGATGCTACTGATGATCATTTAGGTTGCTTTCAATTATTTTATTATTGGTTTTGTTTTACATAGTATTGCTATTAACATCATATTGGCAAACTGGCATGCATTCTGCTGGGAACATACCTAGGAGGGGAATTGCTACACATACCTGAAGGGTGTGATCGGCGGTAGTAAATAATGCCCAATTGTTTCCAAAGGGATAGAGTAAATTTGCACCCCAACAAACAAGTGTAAGAGTTCCATGTTCTCCACTTTCCTCCCAGCACTTGTTATGAGACTTGATCTCTGTAGCCTTTCTAGTGTAGTGGTGTCTAATCACTGTTTTAATTTAGATTTCTTGGATAGTAACGAAATTGAGCACCTTTTTTAATGAACATTTCAAATTCCCTTTAGTGAAGTGTCCGATTGTAAGACTATTCTGAGGGTGGGTTACTTAATTTTTTCCTATTAATTTACAGGGGATGTGAGGGCGATCTGGCTGCGACATCTGTCACCCCATTGATCGCCAGGGTTGATTCGGCTGATCTGGCTGGCTAGGCGGGTGTCCCCTTCCTCCCTCACCGCCCCACGTGCGTCCCTCCCGAAGCTGCGCGCTGGGTGGAAGAGGACGACCATCCCCGATAGAGGAGGACCGATCTTCGGTCAAGGGTATACGAGTAGCTGCGCTCCCCTGCTAGAACCTCCAAACAAGCTCTCAAGGTCCTATTAATTTACAGGTATTCTCTCTGTATTCTGAATCTGAGTCCCTTGTCTATTATATCTCACAAAAATAGATTCTCCTCTCAGCTTTGCACTTTCATTTTCCTAACAGTCTTTCGATGAGCAAAAGTTTCTGAGTTTAAGTAGTATAATTCATCAACATTTCTTTTATAATTATGACTTTTTTTTGGTCCAATTCATGCATATATTCTTTGGAAATACCTGTTTGTTTGTTTTTCTCTTTCCTTTCTGCCTCTGCATCTCAGGGGTTTCTGATGATTTAGTACCATGCTTTTCTTCCTTGGATTTCAGCTTTAGAGTTCTAGCTTTATAGACCTGTTACAGTTTCTACTGCATATCACATACCAAGGATAAATGAAGGTATACCATCATTTCAAAAAAAAAAAACAAAAACCTTTGTATCAATATACTTACAAAGAAAGACATATAAATAGGAAAAGATAAAGATAAAATGCAATAAAGCTATGTATATGTGAGTGGAAATGTACAATAGCATCATTTAGCCAAGACTTACTGAGATTAGAATGTTTGAAAAAGATTTCTGGAAAATAAGATTCCTCTTGACTCTAGAACTGATTATTTTTCTTGATATTAGTCCTCAAGCTGAAGAAACATTGGTGGGGAAACAAGCGGAGAGTTGACTTGAGTCATCACATACAGTCTATGGGGGAAAAAATGAGCTCTAAATCAAGTAGGCTTGATTCTTTAAATTTCTATTAAAAATAAATGAGTTTATGACAGATATAATTAGCATAACTCTAAGATCAACAGGAATTGCATTAGGGCAAATAAAAATCACTTAGTTTCTAAATTACTACTTATCCACTTAATATTCAATTGTACATATTTTTGAAATTCTTATTCAGTTTGACTTCCTCTACAACATACCCTCACTTATTGTACATATTACTCTTTATATTGCTTCTCTCAATTAATTGGTAGCCATTATAAATTTCCACTGATGTTTAATTGACAATACAACAATATATGAAAAAAGAAGGAGGGGAGTTTTTTGTCCTGACTATAAAAACTAGTGGATACTCAAGTAGGGGCTATGATTTGGGAATTCTTGTCCGTAGTCACGGTCTATTATATCCCCAAAGTAAAAGCTAGCAGTAATTAGCTACCTAATTACTCACAAAGGCTCCTTTTGGAGTAATTAGTCAGATTATTCTCACTCAGAGTAAAAATGATGTAAGAAAGACAAGCCATAATCTGTGAGTCTACTTATTATCCCAGCAGCTGTTTCTCTTTACTTTGAAGATCCAGAATATCCCTTAAAAATATAGATACCCCTTAATAAAATGAATGTAAATTCCAATCAGATCATGAAATTTCAAAGAGCTAGATATGTTCTCATATATACCTCATTCTCTCACAGGCAAATTTAAATATAATAATCTTTCTGTCTTCAATCTTAAAAATCTCAATAGCAGTGAACAACTTCATGGTAGCACAGTGAGGTGCAGGGCTGAAACAGACAAAAACTGTTAGAAATACGGCTGTGAACTTCTCCACTTTAGAAACAAAATTGGATGTGAAAAGACATCAAAACATATATGAACACACCAGGGGTTGATTGTGTTCTCTACAATCTTCAGAAACACATCAAAGAAAATCTAACAAGCAACTTCAAAAGCCTGTTAGTCTCCCTGCGAGCTCCAGTTCAGGGAGGAACGGCCAGTTACAGGCCTGATTGAGGAAAATGACAGTATCCACAGAGCACATGACGAGATTGACCTACAAACAATTTCTTGAAAAAACTATCGCCAAAAGATAATACAAATTTCACCTAGAAATCAAAACCAGCGATATAAACAGAGAAAAACTCAGTCTGTTGAAATTGTGTTTATAAAATATATGAGACTTAATATATATGTAACAAAGATACAATAAAAATATTTAACTTGAACTGAAACAAAAATAAGAGTAAATCCAAGTAATCCAGTATATATATATATATATATATATATATATATATATATATATATCTGCTAATCCCTAATATATATATATTTTTTTCCACTGGGTTTTTTTCTCTGATTTAAAAACTAAAAACCTATCGGCATCATGCTGTATAGTAAATCTCCAGAACTTCTCTTACATAACTGAAATTTTGTACATTTAAACATCACTCTCCCATTGCCTGCAGCTAATAATACTGTATCACACACTTAAAATTTCCAAGAGGGAAGAACTTATGTTGTGTTTTTACTAAAACAAATAAATGTCTAATAATAAAAAGGGAGCTGGAGGAAAGTTTGGGATCTGATGGGTATGTTTATGGCTTTTGTGGTGATGGTTTCATGGGTGTACATTTATCGCCAAATTCATCAAGTGTATTATATATGTACAGCTTTTAATATGTTAATCATATGTCAGTAGAGTAGCTAAAAAAGAAAAAGAAGAAGAAAGAAAGAAAGAAAAACTAGGAGCACCTGGGTGGCTCAGGTGGTTGAGCATCTGATTCTTGATGTTCGCTCAGGTCATGGTCTGAGGGTGCTGGGATTGAGCCCTCACATCAGGCTCCATGCTCAGTGAGGAATCTGCTTGAGATCTTTTCTCTTCCTCTCACTCTGTCCATCCTCCCTTCTCTCAAATAAAATAATAAATCTTTAGAAAAAAAAAAAAGAAAACTAAAATAGAAACCTAAAAGCACATCTGGATTTAATGGAAGCCAGTACCTAATAGCCCTCTATTATTTTTTGTAATTATTTTTTTAGCAATAAAACCAGGTGTATTTTAAAAGAAAATGAAAAAATACAGGATATAGTGGAAAGCATAAACAGATATTAAATTGCCTTGAAATCACTACTGCTAACGTGCTTAAGTAGAACACATGTGCATGACTAGGTGATTTTTTTAATGCTACTGATGTGCCTTATCATTTTCTGAGAACATGATGGATTGGATGCCATAGATCCAAGGGACTTTCTCTAAAAGTCAGAAGTGTTGCCTTAAAATGGCTTGGAGCCAAGTACATCCCCACAGATGGCTTTCCTTTTGAGGGAGCTGTTTCACTCAAGTATTTTTACTGTCCAGGCAAGGGCTTCCCATAGGGCTTGATGTGCATGTAAGATGTTGGGATTTATCTGAAAGGCCTTCCAGGAGGTAAGCTTCACATGGGTTCAGCTGAGGCCTCTGTTGTTATTGCACCACGATCCAATTGTTTTCTTCTGGCCAATTCTTCATCACTCACCTTATTACTTTTGTTTCTGAGAACAATTCCCAAAACTATAAGCATGCAAATCTCTGATTCAAAGAGCGTTTTCTGGACAGTCTGTCCAGTAAAAATGTACCCACAGTAGTCTTTGGAACAGACTTTAAAATGGGATTTTTGAGGCTGATCACATTCTAGCTGGTGACAATGAAGACCCCACCTCTTATGAGTATAAATGAGGTGCTGACAACCATTGGAAGATGGGAGCAGGGCCTTTGTAAAAATTCACTAGTGCTTAAGCATGATGGAATACCTTTGGAAGCTCATACATTGGTGATGTAATATATTACCTTTTTGAGGTACTAGATGGAACTCAAGTTTGAATCAAGTAACTGGTGCTGGAGAATATTGATTCATTAGAAAAGACATCAAAAGCCCAAGGTGTAATAATAATAATAATAACAATTTAAGGCAATGGTAGGGGGCTTCCACGGCAATACAGAAAGAGATGTTGGTATCCTACAGTTGAAGGAAAAATGAGGTTTCGGCTCGGGACTGATCCATAGGTTCTAGAGTTCCAGAGACATAGAATTCTCCTATCACAACAAAAGGAGATTGGAAAAACAAATAGAAGCCATTGGAACTCAGGCCCAAGGAAAAGAATTATTGTTCTAAGAACAGAAATTGGGATCATTTCTTTCTCTGGCTGTAGCGTAAGCCCCTCACACTGGCAGGCTCTCCCTGCTGTCTTGGAGATTGTCCTTGTCCATTATCTCTAATTGACTTGTCTAATTGTCCTTGTCCATTATCTCTCACTGCTATGACTGAGGTGTGTGTGCATGGGGACCACGCTCCCCTTCAGGGCTACAGGTCTTATACTTGGTTTCCTTCCATGCTTGCAGGATGAGAACTATAGAAATATAAAGAATAAGCTTGGAGTTTCTTTGATAATATAATACCACCTGAAATATTATCTTTTACATATTGTTAATACCATGTACAAGAAAACTGCAGGTATAAAGACGTCTTCAATCATTTACCTAATGGCTTGTGAACTTGTATGAGCTGAATGGTAACCCCAAATATGTGTCCACATCCTAATCCCTAATCCCTGGGATCTGTAAACATTGCCTATATGGCAAAAGAGCAACTATGATGTTGTATGATGAAATACACAATCAAATTTAGGATCATGCAAGTATATCATAAATGTGTCACAAGTACCTTTATAAGACAGAGGTTGAAGGAGGTTAGATACAACAAAGGACAGAAGACACACACCCATAGAAGAGAGGGTGATTGTAAATCAGAGGCAGAGATTGGGTGATGTGGCCACAAGCCAAGGAATGCCAGAATTGGTAGGGAATGGATTTTCCCACCAGAAGCTCTGAAGAGAGCATGTCCTTGCCAACAACTTGCTTCTGAACTTTGGGCCTCCAGAACTGTGAGATAATAAATTCCTGCTGTCTTATGCTACCAGGGCTATGTAATTTGTTATTGCATATCTAAGAAACGAACACAGAGCTCAGCTTCTTTCTCTCTCCATCTAATCTTAAACTGTGAAAAGCAATGGGTTTGTCAAAATGTTGTTCTCTGATAAGCTGAGGTTTCTTCAACTTGTTTTCAGTTTAATACTAGGTAATCTCAGATACATCTTCTGCACATCGTTTGTTCTACCTTAATGGCTAGTTATGTAATGACACATTTATTATGCTATTTTTATATTTTAATATTGATCTATAAAATAATTTTATCACTTGTAAGTTTTGGGTAGCTCATCACCATCATTTCTATTAGTTGAAGGCAACAGAGATTAGCAACTCAGCTAGGTGCTTGTGGGTAGCTAGGTCATCCACCAGCCATCTAACTTTGACTAGGTAAATTAACCTCTGGAAGCCTCAGTTTATTTATTTATAAAATGGAGTTAGTAAATGTGATATTTAAATTAGTTAATATATTCATAAATTAGAAGCGTTCCTGGTACATACTATAAACTTGCTAATCTATACTTGATCAAGGGTATGAGTTTATTATGGGTTATTTGGTTTAAATCTTTACATATGAAAGTGATAGGCAGAGCAATAGTACCCCAAAGAAGCTCACACCCCAATCTCCAGATCCTGTGACTATGTTCTCTTATAAAGTAAACACTTTGCAGATGTGAGTAGTTAAAAATCTTGAAATGGGATGAGTATACTGGGTTATCCAGGTGGACCCAGTATAATCACGTGGATCCTCTTAAGGGAGAGTAGCTACTCTAAAGTAATCAGTAGGCCTTTATAAAAGGGAGGAGGAGGGCGGCCCAGGTGGCTCAGTGGTTTAGCATCTGCCTTCGGTCCAGGATGTGATCCTAGGGTCCTGGGATTAAGTCCCACGTTGGGCTCCCTGCATAGAGCCTACCTCTCTCTCTGCCTCTCTCTCTCTCTGTCTCTCATGAATAAATAAATAAAATATTAGAAAAAAAAAAAAAAACGGGGGAGGAGGACTGCAGGAGACACCGTCTGGGAAGCATGATGATGGAAGGTGAGGTTGTGGCTGGTTTTGATGCTGGAGGAAGAGGCCATTTGATGAAGAGCACAGGTAGTCTCTAGAAACTAGAGAAAACAAGAAAAAAGACTTTTCCTAGAGCCCTCAGAATGGAACTCAGCTTTACAGACACCATGGTTTTAACTCAATAAAACCCATTTGTTCCTCTGAGCTCCAGAACTATAAGATATAAATTTGTGGTTTAAGCCTCTCAGTTGGTGGTCATTTGTTAGAGTAGTAGGGAGGAAGCCAATTAATAGAGATTTTAGAGTGTTTGAAGTTTTTCCACTCCAATATCTTTTCTTTTTTTTTTTTTTTTTTAATGGAAGGAAGAGCATAATAGTGTGTGCCTTGAAGTTTTCCTTACATTTTTTTACATTCCTTCTAAGGGACCTCTCTAAACACTGATTTTGCTGGATAATAGGTAGCATGAACCTCTCACTTCAGAAGTCTGCCCTAGTTGTTTTGTGGCCACCTCTTGGTGTCTTCTCACGCTTTTTCCAGGTGGTCCAAACCACTAGCCCCTAAGAATGGGCACAGCATTGCCCTTCCTTGCAGTATCAGGAAACTCTGGTATCTACCACAGGCTATGAAAGTCTGGAAACTGTGCCCTTTCAGAGGGGGTTGTGTCTTTGCCTCTCCTAAGCTGTGTCTGTTACCACTGTGAAAGGTAGAGTCTGGAGGCCATTAAGGAGGTAGACCTTATGCACATTCTCACCAGGTGTAACCATGAACTTTTCAAGTGGGCCAAACTCCAAATACTGCAAGAACTCTGCCCAAATACCTACAACTTGCTATATGGTAAAGTATAGAACTTTTGCTTGGTGATAGCCATAGCAACCAATTATGTTGAGCCAATCATGATTCTTGATAAACAACTGGTAATAAGGTTTTTACTTTCTCCTCTTTCTAATTACAAAGATCCTAAATTTTCCTTTTGATAAGACACAATTTGGTTGCCACCTGGAGCTGTGCTGCCTGGATTGCAATTCTAAGATCCCAAACAAAAGCTTTTGTGTTCTTTTTTTAGTTCTGTATTTTTTTTTCCTCATTCAACACCACATTGAAGAAACCCTTTCTTTGAGATCAGACGTTTTATTCCTACGTTAAAGACTCCATGTATTTTTCCCCCTTTATTCTGGATGATAACAAGCACTTAAAATGTATTTGTAGCAATGTTACTGTACCTGCAATGAAGAGTTTATATTTCTATTGGGGTCAATATTTTTTTTTTTGGCTTAGACTTGATAAGAACAGGATGCTAAGTTAAACTGAATTTCAGATAAATAATGACGCTTTGGTTTAGTACATCACTTTCAATATTTGGAGCTTATATTGAACTGGTTTTTAATTTATTTAAATTTGACTTGGAACCCAGTATTTTTGTTAAATCTGGCAACCACATTTTTTTGTTGTTGTTTTTGTTACAACCTTCTGCTTTCAAGCTTTGTTCTGGAATTTAGCTTTGTATAATGAAAATCTACATTAAACTACTTTGTCAATCAAGAGAACAGTCCTTTTCCAAATTACTACTTATAGAAACTTGTAAAAATACCATTTTTTAAAAAAGATTTTATTTATTCATGAGAGCCAGGGAAAGACAGAGACATAGGCAGAAGGGGAAGCTGGCTCCTCACAGGGAGCCTGATGCAGGACTTGATCCCAGGATCCAGGGATCATGACCTGAGCTAAAGGTAGATGTACAACCTCTGAGCGAGCCACCCAGGTGTCCCTAAAAAAAATCACTTTTTTTTTTAAATATCATTCTTTATGGCCTCTACATTCCGGCTGTTAACTGTGATAGTATAAACAGTAATAGTAGTAGCAATAGCCTTCATAACAGAAAACCTATTAGCATTTCAGATTTTAAAACCCTAGTAATTGAGGGGGGGAACCTAGTTATTAGAAATTGCAAGTAATTCAAACTCTTGTTTTTGAAAACTTGTTTTTTAATGATATAATTGATATATAACATTAGTTTCAGGTGAGCAACATAATTTAATACTTGTATTAATTTAATACTTGTATTAATTTAATACTTGTGAAATGACTCCCATAACAAGTAGTTAACCTCCATCACTATATTAATTACAAACTTTCTTCTTTGAGGACTGTTAGGATCTCAATAACTTTCAAATACACAGTACAATATTATCTATAGTTACCATTTTGTACACACATCCCAGGGCTTATTTTATAACTGGAAGTTAATACTCTTTTCCTCCTTCACTCATTTCTCCATCCATCCATCCATGGACACTTTGGTTGCTTCCATATCTTTCCTACTCTAATTTTGCTACAGTGAACATGAGGGTGAGGACCCCTTTTCAAGTTACCATTTTTCCCCTTCAATAAACCCCCAAGAGTGGAACTGCTGGATTGTATGACAATTCTATTAAAATTTTCGAGGAACCTCCGTACTGTTTTCTATAGTGGCTGTACCAATTTACATCTCCACCAATAGTGTACAGGTGTGTGTTTTTATCCACATCTTTGCCCATATTTGTTAGTCCACTCTTTAATAGCCATTCTAACAGGCATGCAGTAATAGCTCTTTGCAGTTTTGATTTGAAGTTCCCTGACTAGTGATGTCAATACCTTCTCATGTGCCTCTTGGCTAACCTGTCGTTTTTAGCAAAACATCTGTTCAGATCTTCTGCCATTTTTAAAATCCATTATTATTCTTTTCTACTGAGTTTTGAGTTCTTTATATATTTTAGATATTACCCTTTTATCAGATATGACTTGCAAAAAATTTCTTCCATTTGGTAGGCTGCCTTTTCATTTAGTTGGTGCTGTCCTTTGCCTTGTAGATTTTTTGTTTGTTTGTTTGATGTAATCACATTTATTTTAGTTTTGTTTTTGTTGTCTTTGCTTTTGGTATCCAATTCCAATAGAGTTCAAGGGTGTTGAAATTAGAAAAAAAAATTTAATTAAAAATATCTATTTAAAAAGGGCAGCAACTGGAACAGTTTGCTAGGTTTTACTCAATTATATATAACCAAAATGAAACAGATAAATTGTATGCTGAATTATAAAAGAGAAACTAATCATTTGTTATTAAATGAATTCTCAAATAGTCTATTTTAGTCAGTCTTCAGTCAGCAAAACTATCAAAATGTTTCTTCTGATTGACTTTTTAAAACTGACACACCTTAATTTAAAAAGTCTACTTAGGTCAATTAAGGATCAATGATATCCAGTAAAATTAGGATTAGCATTTTTTTATGTACAAAAATATCAGCTTCAAAAATGTGAAAACATTACTTCAGAAGAGATTTCCTGAATGAAGTTCCATTTAAAAAAATTATGCTGAGAAGCTAACTGTATTGAAGAGGTAACATCATTATGTAACTCATAATTCTCATAATGATGCATCTCATCATGCCTTAATCTCTAGGCAGAGCTATTGCCTTTACCAAGCACCTAGGACTCTAGACAACAATAAATTAAGTTTTAAATATAGCTGATGACTTCACAAAAGAGACAAATTTAGGTTCATATTTATTAGCTTTAACTATGAGAGCTAGGTGTCAAAGTTCATGACCTACGTACAAGTTCACCTCTAATATGTGTCTAGTTCATTTTAAACCCCTTCCTAATGTCCATTGAGTCTTCCATCATTCAAATAAAGCCAGAGAGAATGATGATTCACTTGAATATCTTTATACTATAAAATTTCTAACAACTGAGAAACTCCTTTCTCTGACAGGTACAGGTTTTTATAGGAGCCTTGGATAAATATTTGCTCCCATTTATTTGACAGCCTTAAATTCAAATTTAACTCTTCCTCAATGGCTGCTTCTCCCTTCAATCTCAAACCATAAAAAATAAATAAAAATCCTCTGGCAGCCTAGGGAAGTTCTCCACGTAGACTACGGCTGAATGATACTTCGCCTCATCAGCACCCTTGAGTAACCCAAAGTCTTAACTCAGGTGTTGTCAACACACTTTTTTTTTTTTTTTTGAGAGAGAGAGAGAGAGAGAGAAAGAGAGGTATTTTATTTATTCATGAGAGACCCACAGAGAGAGGCAAAGGCAGAGGGAGAGGCAGGCTCTTCACAGCGAGCCCAGTGTGGGACTCAATCCCAGACCGGGGAACATGCCCTGAACCAAGGCAGGCAGATGCTCAACCACTGAGCCACCCAGGAGTCCCTGTCAACATACTTCGGAATGCACCAGTTTGTATCTCTTTCTACATATATTTCAAGGCTTATAAGCCTTTAAATGACTATAGTAATATTCCATGCTTTTTCTGATAGTAAAATTGAGTCTAGTTTTTCCAACTTGTAGTTTCTCAAAGTGTCAACACAGGGGAAAGTTTTGTACAGATTGCTGTGAAAAACCTGTATCTAGCATCCTGCTTCTCTTAATGCGATACTTGGGCCATATGTCTGTGATAAATTGAATTTAATCATGTATTGTTTTATTCAGCTAATTCTTCTACTTTAGTGATCCATTAATTTTTTTGCATAAGATAGTGTTATGGGGCTGTGTAATCAGATGATAGTCTCTGTATTTTAGATACAGATGCAATGCGTTTATTGCTGAAGGCAGCTTAAGCAAAATCTATGCTATATTTTGCATGTTAATCAAATTAGGAAGAAGCCATTAGTGTTAACTTTTATGAACCCCACAATGAATTTAAGTATATTTATTACTGCCAATTTTGTTTCTAAATTCCATCTTTCATTACTAGAGTGCTATAATCATGTGTGCCCATAGCTTTTTGTGGACTCCTTCACTTTGTATTATCCAAGGTGTGACTTTTTCCATTAAAAAAAAAGTCCCATTTTCAACTTTGTAAAAACATAAGAAAATGCATTTAGACAGAACACTAGACAAATAATCCTTTAAAAACACCTTTGAAAAACTGAGTACCTTTTCCCTTTTGCATGTTAATCATTTGCATGTTAACTAAAATGCCTCTTTGGATGAGAAAGAATGGTCTCCCAGTAAGTCAGAGACCAATCTCCTATCACATATTCTACCTTTGTCCCAAAGATAAATTGGGTGTAATAACTTTTAGGTGTTATAGACCATATTTTAAATTTGTATGGGTTGAGCTTGTACCTTATATGGCAGAGGGACAGAGAGTAGAGAAAGGCAACAAAGACTAGAGCAATAAAAAGGACAGTAGGTTTTTGGAATTGGCCCATCTGGTTTTGAATACCATATAATTGTATTCTTGAGGAAGCTCCTAGCATCTCAGTTCTGAGATTTCCTTTTTTACCTCATAGGTATAACTATATTCCTCCAGAAGGCAGATTATGAGAATTAAATAAAATTCTGCAAGTGAAGTAAACAAAAAAAATTAGTTTCCCATATCTCTGCACCGCCACCCACCCCCCTCCTGTGATGCTCCCATTGGGAAATAATGGAACACTAAATCAAACCCTATCACAAACTGTCTAATGTGGTGGACTGCTTCAGGGTTGGGTGGTTTAGGGCATCAACAGTATAAGGGATGGCAGTTCCTTTCCTTCACTGCTTTGTTATCTTCAGTTTTTGTCTGTTTTTATACACAGTATGAAAGAAAGCAAATGAGCAAAGTGTTAACTACTCAGGGACCTAGAAAAAGCTGAATGAATATTGATTATTGATTATTACTAGAAAGAGTTAAAAGTGAAGAAACAATGACATGTATGAGAATTATCCTCTCTAGCAACTGATTATGCTAACAACCTATGAGATGAAGCCTTTTTTTAGCTTGATTCTTTTTTAACAAAAAATGCAATCAATAATTTTTTTCAAAATTTTTTAGTATATAATGATAATTTGTGAAATTTGTTTTTGACAATATTTTCCTCATAATTGAGAGTAGTTTTAAATATATGTATTAAAATATAACTTTTTAAAATATTTTATTTATTTTAGAGATAGCACATGCATGAGTGGGGGGAGGGGTAGTGGTGGGGGGAGGGGTAGATGGTGGGGAGAGAGGGAAAGAGAATCTCCAATTCCCTACTGAATGTGAGCCCTGCGTTGGGCTCCATCTCATGCCCTGAGATCAAGACATGAGCTGAAACCAAGAGTCTGACGCTTAATGGACTGAGTCACTCTGTACCCCTATATAACTAAATTTCTGAAAATCATAAGTACAATAAGACTTCTGGACTTAAATCTTCTTCTGGAGCAATTTTTTGGCAAATATTATATTGAGGTAAACATTTATCAACATATATTTAAATATTTGGCATTTATAATTTTTAGCAGGTTATTTGGCTAAGTTGTGAAGGTATTAAAATATCAACTTTAATGAGAAATTATAAAACATATTGATAAAAATATTTTCCTGGATAAATAGCACTGATAAGTTAACATTATACCACCTATTTGTACCTCAAACATTTCCTACAGGAGTATGAAAACTGTACACATATATTTGAATTTGTAAACCACTCCATTTTGTATAGAATAGATTTTGTTCTATCATAGGGGGAAAATGGCTAAGTACTTGCATTCTGACCAAGTTTTTAACTAAACTTTAATTGTATTGACATCATGTGACTCAAAGTCCTAATGCTCTAATCACATGGTTGGCTTTTCTGGCATGGCCAGCTACCATACTGAGTGATCTCAACTTTGTGCAAACTACCTAGAGGTCCATTATGAGTCACCTCATTAGCAGAAACCCTTAGGTCCCACCATGAATAATAAAGACCCTACAATCACTGAAAAAATGCTGAGAATGGAGAAGCTGCCTCCCAGAAGTGGAGATAAAGGAGAGCTAAGTTATCATGCAATAGTATTACTTTTAGCAGTTCCATCTAAAAACCCAAACAGCCTCCATCTCTCGAAGAAATATTCAAATTATTTCTCAAGCTGTTCTCAGCATATCCTACCTTCCCTATTTCCCCATTTCTTCCTGATTCTCTACCAGTGACTTCCCTGCCTACAGAATACTTTGAAAATTATTTGATCTGTCCATTAACAGAAACCTTCGAATATGTTTATTCAATAACTTTTGCCTCTAGATGTTATTAATACAATGTAGGTACTTGTCCTGCCTTAAAGCTAATTTGATATTTTGTATTTGATATTCTTATTATATTGTCTAGGGGTCATGCATTTTTGTCTTACCTTCTAATACACGTGTATCTAGAATAGTGTTTGGCATATAATAGTTTTTATTAAGTTTGTACATCTTCCATGGCCTAATATCAAAACCTCAAGGGCCAAATTATCTTTTAATTTTAATATTTGGGGACATTTGCCAAGACTCAGCACAATACAGGGTCTCTAAACATAGGAAAAAGATTCAGTACTAAGTAGCCAAAATGATAAATGTCCAATCAATCCACAATTGTTTCAACAAACATTAATATACACCCATCATTCTGTGTATATGGTTCCAGATACAAATAGATTCACTTAATTCAACTTTTCTTTAAACTATTGAATGTTCTCCCCTTTCACCCTCAGGCAGCCCAAAGTTTTATCACTTTCTGTATCTAGCTGCAAGCTGAGTAGAGTGCATTTCTCCTTATGTATACCTCTGTATCCCATGCATTAAAAGGTACAATTAACCAATACCAACAAATCCATATATATTTATTGCAAGGAAAGAAAGACAATTTCAACCATTTTTTTTTAAAAAGAAAGAAATCAGAAGTTGTAACTTGTTTCTGAAACTGGTGATGAGGGTTTGCTGGCTTTTATGTTCTCTATCTTTGTGCATTTACTCAGCATCCAAATTGATCAATGTCTTTTAACCAACGAGTCTTTGGACATTCTGCTTCTAATGTCTCGAAACTTTGACTACCTTTTAACATTGGGTATGATTGTACAAGTAGGCATGCCAGTGAATCATCTAGCTTCTACTCCTTCTTTGATTAGTATAATAACATTTGAATTTTCCCTTGTCATGGTCAAACACCATAATGACACTGAAATTTTGTGTTATTTTGATCGATCCATTGAAAAGAGAAACTAAAAATTATCTTGTGGCCTCTGATAAAAAAAAAAAATACTTCTCACCACTATTGAAATGCTAGGGTTTCTGAATCTGTAACATCACCACCCAATATTGGATCTTACAAAGAAACAAAACAAAACAGCCAGAAAAGTCATTTTAAAAAGAAGCCAATGCTTCCCTAACCAATGTATTTGAGAAGAGATCCTGAGACATAGCTGGTATCTCTAGGTTCTTGTATCGGTAGCTTTCGATACAAATCTGCCTCCACAAATTAAGTCATTTCATTGTATGCTCAAGTTTATGATACTATAATATTTATTATTATTATTTATTTATGATAGTCACACAGAGAGAGAGAGAGAGAGAGAGAGGCAGAGACACAGGCAGAGAGAGAAGCAGGCTCCATGCACCAGGAGCCCAACGTGGGACTCGATCCCGGGTCTCCAGGATCGTGCCCTGGGCCAAAGGCTAAACCGCTGTGCCACCCAGGGATCCCATGATACTATAATATTATGTAGCATTCTTTCTTTGATTTATGTAACTAAAACCATTTTTTTTTTTTTTAGAAAATAAATTGCCCTACCTTCTTGAGTCTGAAATCTCAATCCATTACCTAAGTAGCAAAACCATATAAATAACTTCATCTCAATTTGGAGTCAATTCTTTCTCAATCCCACGTATTCCTTAGATTGTTGCCAATTTAATCTAGCAAATGCCTGTAACTCTTCTAGAATAAAGACCTCTTATAAAGTTCCCCAGGATACTTTGTTACCTAAATCTGAGTCTATAAGCCTGTAGACTGTGCCTTTGCTGTAGGGATGGCAACTAGTTTTCCCTTATACGGATCCCATTTGGGTGGTAAATTATTGCATATCTGATCTAGACATGAAGGGCTTGTCACTCAAGGAAGAAAGAACTTCTCTAGTTGTCAAGAAAACATTATTAGAATGTTGGAAATAACACTACAAATCCTTAATCTCTTTTGTAATTCTCAGCCTCTTGGGTATTTACCTGATATATATCCAAATCTTCACACAGAAGACCGGATGAAGCTGCAAATCACATTCTCCTTTTCTTTGGAAATTAAGTGGCACTGGTATTTGCATAAAGTATTCTTCGCATAAAAAGTATTGCTCTGCATAAAAAGTATTTGTGCCACAAATATTACAAAAAAATTTTTTTTAAGTACTTTTAAAACATATCTAGGAATGTTCTATGGTTTAGACTATTTATGCTAAGAATTTAAGGATTTCATTTTGTTCTTAATGGTTATTCAATTACTTAATTCTATAGCCATGTAATTCTTGATGGCTTTCAAAGCTTTGCCTTGCATGTAGAATATATTCTAGATGAGCTCCGGGAAATGTGGTTAACTGTCACGCTGTTGCATACATGTGTGCAATATTCCAATATTCGATTATTAACTGGTTTGTGTTTTTTCTCCAGCCCCAATTACATCAAGGATCCACTTACTTGAACTTCTAACAATCTTCTGACCAGTCAGGTAGTCCTAAATAAACTGATCTTAAGACTGTGGGTGCCTCACAGTATTTACTGGAAGATTAGGGAGTTGGGCTAAGGAAATAGGCAAGAAAAGGGAATGTAGGTGCCAAAAAATATGCCTAAAGTATTTGACAAAAAAAAATGGGTTAGTGTCTTGCATCTTGATAATCACTTGATGCCCTCAAAAGTGCCAACACCACTCAACACAATAGGACTTCATTGAACTGGAATGAATTCCCAATAATAATTTGACTTTCCAGTGTGAAATATTTCTCTATCTTCCCCTGTTCTGCGTATGGTGTATTAATAGCCTTAACATAAGAGCAAATGAGAAATACAAAGTGCCTCTTATAATGTGTTGGGGCAAACTCGTTTCAAAGCTACAACCCAATGCTTAATTTTACTAAATGATAAAATATTACAGAAAACTAGAGAACATATCTTAATTTGAAGTAGGAAACAATCATTTGAATGCAAATTATTACAATTTCTATAGATGACGTCTTCTAGCGTATATTTAGTGAGCACTTAAAGGGCCAGCTAATTTGATATTTAAATACTTCTTAAACCCTTATATAACTGCCTAGAGGGAAGTTCTAATACTACTTAATAATGTGGCCTGCTTTTCAATATTTCACTAGAATCACCTAAAACTCCAGAGAAATCATGTTCTTTATGGGTTCCATAAATGGTGTCATTTTTAAGAGCACAATTTCAAAAGGCACATATGAGAATATAGTGATATGACAAAATCTGTCTGGGATATTCAAACAGACACCTAAATCTCCAAGGGGCTGGGTAGAGGTCAACATTTATACAATATTTATAATAAAAAGCCCAAGAAACATCTTGCCACTATTACATTTCATGTACATCACTACATTATCCACCATGAAGCTGACACTTTTACTAGCTGAGATATTACTGCTTCAAAATCAAACTTGAAATCAAAAGCTTTCTTCTGCTTAGAACAGAATTCCCTGCAAAGACCAAGTATACTTCAAGTTGCATGTTGCTTTGTTCTGTTAGAAATGCTTCAATATTCAGGTGACATAAGCTAATTCTCTGAAATCAATGATAATTAGCTGGCTGTTACTAAATTATACACAACACAAATTATCATAAAGGGGAGAATGTTTGGTTATCATTTTAATAATGTAGGGTATAAATGGTGGGTGTGTGGTAAGTCAGATGGTAGAGTAGAAACTGCATTTGTTCAGAAGTTGGAGATGTGAATTTAAACTCTAAGTGTTCATCTTACCCTTTTGATCTAGGCTACACATGTACATTAGTTTCTCAGCTAAAAGTGCAGATTAAACCTATTCAACTCCAAAGTATTATGCAACTGTAATTTGTTGAGGAAGCTATACTAAAACTAGAATGGAAATTCTGAGTTTGAATTTCATCTTATGAATATAAGAAATAGGTACATCTCCCAGGATACCATATGGTGCTAAGAGGTACTGGCTATATGTTTTTTTTTTTTGTCATAGAAGACAATGACAAAGTCCCAAACTCAAATAATTTTGTTTTATTAACTGTTGAAGATAATTGTGCATCACTCACAACTTTCCTATAAAGATAAAAAAAAATTAGAATCTCAAATTCTGGGATCCCTGGGTGGCGCAGCGGTTTGGCACCTGCCTTTGGCCCAGGGCGCGATCCTGGAGACCCGGGATCGAATCCCACATCAAGCTCCCGGTGCATGGAGCCTGCTTCTCCCTCTGCCTGTGTCTCTGCCTCTCTCTCTCTCTCTCTCTCTGTATGACTATCATAAATAAAAAAAAATTTAGAATCTCAAATTCTAAATTAAAATGAATGCTGAAATGTAAGACATTATTGATCTTCAAGTCAAGAAATTGTGAGGACATGGTAGGATAGGCAGGTCCAACAGCCTGCCTTCCCAAATAAACATAAAATAAATCAAGCTAAATTTTCAGAATCTCTGTCAGGCTCCGAGAAACAGACTACAGCAACTAAGTGAACAGTTTTCTGGGCCTGGGAGGGTGATGGGAGTGAGTGAGTTCTTATTGACCATGAGTTGTGTGTTGTGTTGTTTTGTTTTGTTTGGAGAATGGGGTGGTAAATAATATGAACTAGAAACTGGTAATGATTACACAGCATTGTGAGTATACTACAGTCCACAATAGTATACTTTAAAACTGTTAGGAGAAGCAAAGAAACAGTCCAATCATGAAATGGGCAAAAGACACAAACAGAAATTTCACCAAAGAAGACATACACATGGCCAATAAGCACAAGAGAAAATGCTCCGTATCACTTGCCATCAGGGAAATACAAGTCAAAACCACAATGAGATACCACCTCACACCAGTGAGAATGGGGAAAATTAACAAGGCAGGAAACCACAAATGTTGGAGAGGATGTGGAGAAAGGGGAACCCTCATGCACTGTTGGTGGGAATGTGAACTGGTGCAGCCACTCTGGAAAACTGTGTGGAGGTTCCTCAAAGAGTTAAAAATAGACCTGCCCTACGACCCAGCAATTGCACTGCTAGCGATTGACCCCAAAGATACAGATGCAGTGAAATGCTGGGACACCTGCACCCCAATGTTTATAGCAGCAATGTCCACAATAGCCAAACTGTGGAAGGAGCCTCAGTGTCCATCGAAAGATGAATGGATAAGGAAGATGTGGTCTGTGTATACAATGGAATATTACTCAGCCATAATGGCTGAGTAATACAAATACCCACCATTTGCTTCAATGTGGATAGAACTGGAGGGTATTATGCTGAGTGAAGTAAGTCAATCAGAGAAGGACAAACAGTGTATGTTCTCATTCATTTGGGAAATATAAAAAATAGTGAAAGGGAATAAAGGGGAAAGGAGAAAATGAGTGGGAAATATCAGTGAGGGTGACAAACCATAAGAGACTCCTAATTCTGGGAAACAAACAAGGGGTAGTAGAGAGGGAGGTGGGCAGAGGGTTGGGGTGACTGGGTGACGGGCACTGAGTGGAGCACTTGGGATGAGCACTGGGTATTATGTTATATGTTGGCAAATCGAACTCCAATAGAAAATATACAAAAAAAATTGTTATGAGAAATTTCATATTCTTTAATTCATAACTGGATAGATTATGAAACTAGTGTGAATAACCCAACACAGTAAATTCTGACAAACTCCAATTAATCTTTCTGGTCAACTTTATCAAATATTTAAGTAAAAAATACCAAAATTAGTTTATTTTTCCAGAAAATAGAATGGTAAGGAAACAATTGAACTTGTGTTAACATGTCAGCTTTACTTTCAAGCTGGAACTTGATATTGATGGTTACTTGGAGAGGCGACCCCAAACATGCCTCTTCTGGTATGTGGATTATTTTGAATTTAAGGAAATGGGAAACTAACAGAAATAAGGAAAGCTCTTTATTCCCCCACCCTCACTGCCTAAAAATAGTGTATGAGATTTTCCTTTGGTTAACCCCCACCCCCCAAAAAAAAGGTGGTGAAGGAAACTTCCACTTGTAAAGTCTTTTGTATCAGAAAGCCACTCAGAGAACTATTGTCACCCGAGAGACTATGTATGCAGAAAGGCAATGCTTATTTTCCACATGTTTTCTCTGCTCTCCTCCTAAATTCTCCCCCTATCTAGAAGCCCCAAGCCCCTTTTATTAGGTTGACATGATATGTAAGCCTCAGCCATCTGGCTGCCTCCCTGAGCCACATTTGTCTTTGAGCTCCCTCACATAGGAATGTAAGCTTGCTTTTTTTGTTAATCTTCATTTTATCAGTTTGGTACATGGGCGCCAGAACTGAACCCAGAAGGTAAGAGGGATATTACAGCATTCCCTCACAATACTATGAAAGTCCATTACAGACTAATATCCCTTGTGACCCTCTAAAAATCCTTAAAACGTTAGCCAAGGAAATACAAGAATATATACCAAGAGTAATGTCTTGACCAAGTAGGCTTATCCCAAGAATAGCTTCATATTCAAAAATGATTTGATGGAGATCATTATGCTGAGTAGAGGAATAAAGCCTCATAACTTTAATAATTGCAGAGAAAAGCACATAAGAATATCTAGCATGAAACTAGTGTCCTGAAAAGATAGCCCAAGGCTGGGATGTAGGCAACTCTTGTGTTTGATCTCTACTTCCAGCCGGGAATGTGTACTTGGCCGGGGGGGTGGGGGGGGGTCAGAAAGGCTGAGACATGCTCGTGGGTAGGCACAGAATGGATGAGAGGCAGCATAAACAGAAGGGAAGCTACTAAGATATGAATCGCAGCAACATATCTCTATCTTTTCACACCTATCAGAAGCAGACTGATACCTTACATAAAACAGACAAAATCAAGGACCTAATCAAAATTTGAGAGACCCTATAAAATATAGTGGCCAATTGTAAAAATCAGATGAAGTAAAAACTAAATTTAAATGAAAGAGGAGTTAAATGTTCTAATTATGATCTTTTGTGCAATATAAGCTTTAATAAAAATAAAATTGTTTTTGATTCCGATAATTTATTGTATGGGGTTAATTTGAAAATACATTAACCATGATATTCCAAAGCACTAACCTAGTGAACTATAACATGATCTTTCATATGTTAAGTATAATTTGTTACAATATTCATGAATTCAGTGAAAAGAACTTCAAATGCACAGATGGAAGAAAAGTTAACGTTGGTTACTTTATGAGTTCTAAAAAGTAACATCCATTTTCTATACAGACTTAGCTGTAAAAACAAAACACCTCGGCAATACAATATAGCAGAGATCAATGGACAGAATCACAGACACTGGGTTTCTCAATCATTCTTGCTAAGAATAATTTTGAAGGCTAGAGTGACAACTGACCCGGATATGTAAAGATTACAGGTCTTTATACTGTAAAACATGAGGAAATTTATAAGGCAAATATAGGCCTATCTCTACATATGCATATATAGAACTGCACATACACATACATTAAACAAAGGTTTTATGCTTGCCTCTTATGATGAGTTGGGCTCAGTTATTGCTTCCTTTACTTTCAGGGGAAAAATTAAAAAAAAACCTGTTTTGTATATGCACCCCATATACATATGTATATGTACCCCATATAGTGTATATGTAACACATTTATTGTACATATAATTTTCATTTAGTCTGGCCTCTGTGATTTGTTATTCTTACCATGGGTTGAATAGACAATATTTTTCTGTCACTGTATGTGACTCAAATGTAATAGCTTTCAAAGGATGAAAAGAAAAACAGTTTACTACATCTTAAACATTCTCTGAGGTCAACCGTGTTATCAAAAAAAAAAAAAAAAAGAAAAAAAATGAAACATCTATTGCTCTCTATAGCAGCCTCAGCTGTAAATCTCTATTCTGGTAAATATCAATGGTTCGTAGTAATAGATTTCAGTTAAGGTGCTGCAACCATTATATGCAAATTGATTGTCTTTCTAATTTTCAAATTTCTTTATCTCGAATACTTTTTCCGTGGAAGCCAAGCCAGGCTTAAACTCAAAATCCACGTACTCTCACTAACATCAAGTACTTATCCTATGATGTTAACTCCTTGTAAACCCACCGTTTGAGCTCCAGATTATTAGCAAATTGTCTTCTTTGTTGTCACTCCAAAGGGATTTATCCAGTCTATTTTTAGACTTTGTTTTCCAATTGGTGAGATGATACTCATTTCTGCCTGCAAAACCAATGAGGATAATCCCAAAATGCAAAGTTGAGATAACTTTATTAAGTTTTAAAGGATATTGCATGTCTAAAGGCCTTGGTTATTTTCTTAATCTTAAAACCAACAAATCTTTAATGTGCTTAGGCAGAGGGTCAGCAGCATATGAATTTTTGCAACCATTGTCAACTGGTCATCAAAAGAAGGGTGAGGAGAAGGAAGTTTCATATTTTAATAATCAACAGCTAATCTGTTTCCAACTGATAAAAAATGTAACATTGCTTTTCAGAGCAATATAAACGTGGAAATAAATATTATCATCCAAAGGCACACGGCATTGACAAGCCAGAAAAAAGTCCAGTGTAGCTAAATGGAGATAGATTTTTTTTTTAAATGCCACAAGAATTTTTTATATATTAACTGGGCGGTCCAGTGACAGACATTCTAAATTGTGGAAGAGCTTATTTTGTAAAATGTTGACCCCCCCTCCAAAATAAATATGCACACCCTTTCATTAAAATTCTGAAGTGCATTTTACCTCTGAAAATTCCTTTATGCTTCTATTATTACCTGTCTAAATACTAGAAATCTAGCTGGTACAGCTAGCAGTTAGTGAACATCATTGTTCTGACAGACCCTGATGGGATTCACACACTTGTATTACATTTCATATTCACAACCACCTTGTTAACCCCATTTGACAGGTAAGGGAAAAAGTCAAGAAAGCTTTAGTGGTCTACCTGAAGTCTAATATCTGGAAGCTACCTCTAGTCTCCTTTGTTGAAGCCTGTTAGTCAAAGCACTGCATAATCGTAAAGGCCATTGAAAGCACTGCATTAGTATTTTCAGAGGCTCATCAGAAAGCCTCTAATGTGTCCATATGCTGGAGTATGTTAAGTATGCCTCAGTATCAATACACTGAGAGAGCAGCATATGGTTCTTTGATGGAATGTAATGGAAAATGACAGGTTGTTTGAAGATGCTCTATCACCAATTTCATGAATAATGCATTAGAGTAACAGGTATAATCAGTGTCATTTAAGCCTGCAGCCTCCAGAGACACAACAGCAGCATGCATGAAGAAGAACCAATTATGTGTTTTGATGTTTTAAATGGGAATTTTATTTCAACTATTATTCTTCACTATTTTTTAAAACAATGTTATATTTTCTTTGTAGAAATTTCAAAAAATACAATATCCTAGGAATTGAAGTTCAACTTGGTTTGTACCCCTTGATTTTAAATCTAGGAATTTTTTTAAAATGCTTAAAGGGACACATATTTTAAGTAGTTAAAATTTAAGCACTTTTTATTACTCAATCTTCACCGGAGAAATGCTTCACAATGAGTTATTGATGTAATTGTTAGAATCCTGAAGATTTAATACTTTGTAACAGGTATTTATCTGTTAGAATAAACCTTCCATGTAAAATACAGCAGAACGCTAATTTAATAATTATATCTATTTTCCCATTGATTGGTTCCATAAAACATCTTTAAGAAATCTGATGAAATTAGCATGATTAGATATTTTAATAGAAGAGTAGATAACTGTTTTTAATATAAATTTGTTTAACAGGAGTCACGAATTCTTTCTCTAAAAATAAAATCAAGAATATTAGCCTCACAGCTAAGCAAGCACTAGCTAAAGCAACCCTGACAGTGCAAAATGTTTTTTGTTTATATCTATTGATTAGTCAGAAGAATGAAAAGGTTGACTATTTTAAATGGAAATGCATGCAATTTATAAAGTTAATTCCTTGGAATAAGAGTCATTGCATTCTCATTTCTAGATACCCCCACAATGCCTAAAATAAGACTTTGCAGATAATATGTTATAGAAATATTATTCTCTTAGGTCACATTGAATGTAAAAGTAAATGTACTTTTAAGGGAAGTGCATTTTTAAAATAAAGGAGACCCCTACTTTCTATGCATCCTGAAAGCTAAGTTATTAGTATGAGTACTCTTAGCATTAGCATGTGGCTTAAAAAGCAGTATTGCCATGTTCATTGTTCTAAATGGCATATTTTAACAACTAATTAGATCATAAAAATAGATCACAGTATAGTAACCATTTAAATCAGTTCTACAAAAGAACTTTTTTTTTTTTTTGCCAAGCAACTTGATATTTATAAATTGCTGAAAGAACAGAAATCGCTAGATGTGAGATTTTATCTACATCTGCTTGTCCATCCCTCCCACCTAAATATGAATCTCTTTTAAATATCCCTAAAAAGAGACCGGTTTTTTTAACCTTTTTAGTTGCTTTAAGCTATTGGTGGCAATTTGTTACAGTACCAATTGGAAACCAGTATTCCTTTTACTGTCCTACATTTACCTAAAACCATCTTTCTTTATGTAATACATGATACAATTCATCAGATATAATATTCATTGAATAAATTTTGTGTTACTACCTAATAAAGTCCAGTGCTAGAAACAAGAGCAACAAAATCAAAATAGAAATCATGTTTTCCCTCAGCTCATTATCTATTAAATTTAACTTCTGAACATTTTGCCATCCAAATCTTAGAGGTGATATAATTGGCTTAGTCATTTCTACTTTTCTACATCCCCTATTGTCCTTTTATTGCTAGGGCTATTGGGAAAAGCTTGAGGTAAAAGTGAGTTCTCTCAGGCTTAGTGGTACTGTTCTGGCTAGAATTGGAATACCTTATGGAAATGCTTGTTTAGTGTCTATTGGGTAAATTAAATGATCCGTTTATTAAGCATGTAGTTAGTTCTAGACATCACAGATAAAAATAATGAGCAAAACATACTCTATCACCCACAGAACTGTTTTTTATCAACTTAAGTCATGTATTGGATGAGTTATTGTCTTAGAAGTTCTCAAATCTAAAACTCATTCCTTTACCTAAGATAAATAAGATAAAGACATTATGGCCTATATTTTTGAATGTTGATTACATAGCAAAAATACATGTGTAGATTTGCTGTGGTATTGATTCACTTGATCAAATTGTGGTAGGCAATAAATTAGATTTTTCTCTCTACTGAAAAGCAATTTAGGATTTTTAAGTTTTTCTAATATTTTGGTTAAAGTATTTGTTAGTTACAAAGAGTTCTTCCAATAATAAATCTTATCCATACAAGGCAAAGTATTTCAAATCGTGATGAACTCTTCAGAAATTATTTTAAAATGTGTGCCATCCTTTTATACTTTTCAGCATCAGTCTCACAATCTGAAATTCAAAATAGATGGGTTTTTTATGTTTGAAAGAAAAATTTTTCCCAGAGTTTACCAAAGTGATGCTTTGTTTATAAGTAAACTCGAATTGAAACTAAGACATCAGTTGCTTATTGCTGCTCTACCAATAACTGATTGGCTAAGCCTTTACAAACTAAATTATAATTAAGGGCTTCATTTATGTTTAAAATAAGAATGTTGGATTAAATAATCTCTAAGAAGCATAATTAGAGAATATTTTTATAATAAATTTAGGCTTCTAAAATTGAACTTCTATGCTTACTCAATGTCAGCCTGGCATCTACTATTTTCTCCTACATGTAGTACTAAATTTTCCTAGCAACTATTTCAAAGAAAACTAGAGTTGGTGTTGATGTTGACACTGCTTTTGCATTTGTGAGTATATTCCAGAACAGAAGAGAATTGGTCATTGTCAGTAATCTGGAAAATTGCATAGCACCATCCCAAACTGCCTTGTAATTACTAGTGACATGGACACACTGATAATTTACTTCAAAGACTAATACTGCAATGGAGATGCTATCAATAGGTATTTTGATGCAAATTTTTGACTGGAGACACATTTGAAATGCAGTAGCCCAGGCAGATATGAAGCCTTTCATGGTAGTGAATAATTCAGAGAGGTAAAAAATCCAGGCATTTAGGGTAATTCAGTATTGGAATCACTACTGACTGGAATGTACTGAGATTTATGAATGAATCAATTGCTGTTGCTGTTATTTAATATTTGTGCAAGTATATTGTTAGAGACAAAATAACTACTTGTGGAGTGGTGATTTTGATATATTCATCCTTAGAATCAAAGGAAGTATCATTGTGTTCAAGACTAGGGCTAGGAACAAATGGCAAAAAAGTAAGACTTTGACAATTAAATGATTAAACTTTATTGCAAAATCAGAACATTAAGGATGTTAAGGCTAAGAACATAATCTCCATACAACTGTGCTAAGTATACTCTCTATTCCAGTAACTAAGCCAATATTGAGATTGATCTCCACTATGAAGGATAAACTTCTGCATCACCATTACTGGTGCTAAATTTGAAACTTGAGTGCTCATCTATTTATTATGTGGCATTCTGGATCTTCTGGAGAAAGGCCATCACAGTATGAGTCTAGATAAGTTACAGGTTTAGACCTCATCCTAGTGAGTAGCTAGTCTCAAATATCCAAAGTTTAGAAACTCCTGCAAGAATTCTTCTAGGTTCTAAATTTGTAGCCACTTTATTCATTGGGTAGTTTAAAAATATATATTTGAGCAGTCATATTAATACATTACTAAGCAATCAGAGTACATTAAAGTGTCTGCAGAGAAAGCGACCACCAACTTGTAGAATACTGCAGGTAAACAAGTAAAAAGTATGAAAGAATAAAGCTCTATGAAAACTAGCCCTATGGGGGTGCCAGGGTGGCTCAGTCAGTTGAGCATCTGCCTTCGGTTCAGGTCATGATCTCAGGGTTCTGGGATCCAGCCCCACATTGGGCTCCCTCATTAGCAGGGACTCTGCTTCTCCAACTCTACCCCCAGCCTGTTCCCTCTCGCCCTCTCTCCCTATCCTCCCTGTCCTGGCCTGGTTCCCGTCTCTCCCCCCGCCCCCGTCTCTCCCCCCCCTCAAATAAGTAAATTTAAAAACCAACTAGCCCTATGAATTTTGCTTGACCATAAATCTTAGTCCTGCTCTTTCATTTTGCATCACTAAATATGCATCTGTTAATAATGAAAACTTAAAAGTATCGTCTGAGCAAAACTGTGTTCTATTTAACTGTACTGTTACAACTAAATTTACCTATAAGGAAAGGTAAGATTTATAGAATTTTTGATTTAGTATTTTAAAATTTATATATTCTTCTTTTGATACACCACTTATCTGAAAATTTGAATCTCCAAGAAAACCCCTTTCTCCTTCCAAGTATGGATTGAATAACTGAATCCCAGACAAAGTAAGCAACTTGACCAAGTGGCTCAAATGGATGGTGACAGGTCAAATTAGAACCTTTAAAAACACAGGAAAATTTTAATTAAAAGCTTACATGAGTGAATATCCAGGGTCTTACTGCTTTTGTGTGTGTGTGTGTGTGTGTGTGTGTGTGTGTGTGTGTGTCATAGTAACTCAGGATTTCCTCAAAGGAGGCATTGCTACATTTTTCTTAATGTATACACTTAATTACTCCTACTCTAGAATATCTCTATCACCAAGATGTTCTTTGTTACACTATTTGCTTCTTTCCTTTATATCTTGATCAAACAAAAGCTTTATTTTTATGTCTTTGTAAAAATACCTCAGTAACTTATTTCCTCCTCTTCCCAATTTTTTAAAGCCCACCTTCTTGCTTAATATTTCCTTTGAACTTTTCTATACTTACTCTGTCCTCAATGAATATGAAAATAAATGAAAGTGTAGAGAACGCTTTTTTTAAAGAAATATAGAAATTTTTAAGAATGAAACTTGGGGAAAGTTTTAGAGGAGGTGAAGTTATTAGACTGAGGGAGAATGTCACATGAGAAGTAGTGGTTAAGAGATCAATATTGGAAATATAATTCAAAGTTTTCTATAGTCATAATGAACAAAATCCATTAGTCATTGGATTTTAATATTTAATAGTCAACCATATATATAGTACCGAGATCTCTATAGTCTCTTAAAATTAACTGTTTAGATGTAGCTTTAATAAAAGATACATTTTAATTATAGAGTTCAATGAATTTTGATAAATATATACACCCATGCATCCACAACCACAATCAAAATCTGGAACAGTTCCATCAGTACAAAGTTCCTTTTGTCTGTTCCAAGTCAATTCCATACAATCTTCAACCATAGCAAAAAGGTACATATTTTAGTCTTTATACATTAGATTTGTCTTTCCTAGAAATAAAAAGTCCTATATCTTCTTGTGTTGGGCTTCTTTCACTTGTTTGTAGAGCTCATATAGATCCTCTATTGTATAGATTCTTAGTTTGCTGGGATTTATCACAAAATAGTATTACATTGTATGGATATGTCACATTTTGAGTATTTGCTTTTTTATAGATATTCAGGTTTTTTCCAGTTTGGGGCTACTAAGAATAAAGATAAAATTCTAAGTTTGTGTGGAGGCATGTTTCCATTTCCTTTGGTAAACACCAAAGAATGGATTGCTGAGTCCTGTGGTATGCATTTGTTGAACTTGTAAGAAACAGCTATAATGTTTGATAAGATGGTATGAAATTTTACTTCAAGGACAGAAATGATCTCATTTGTCTAGATCCTCTTGTCCATCTAATTTTAATCATTTTAGTGTGAGGTGTACTATGTTGTAGTTTTGTTATATGTTTCCTAATGATGCTGAACAACTTTTCATTTACAGCCGTTGTTCACATAACCTTTGGGGAAGTTTATCTCCTTTTCTAATTAGAGTATGACTTAGACAGATATGTATCATGAATATCTTTGCCCAGTTTATGGCTTGTCATAGTTTTGTCTTATAGTTTTGTCTTCCTTAACGATGTCTTTACAAGAGCCAGAGTTTATAACTTTTGAGGAATTTGTCAATTTTTCATTGTTCCTGTTCCCATTCAAGCTTTGTGTTTTACCTAAGGAATCTTTGTCTTGAAACCTCAAGAGGTTTCCAGAAACTATGAAAGACTTATAAATGAAAAAAAAAATGGTTCAGCATAGTCAAACTTGGAAAATCAAAGTTTAAAATATTGAAGCTGGAGAAAGAAGGAACCTTTCATACTGAGGAATAATGAAAAGTAATAGTAAAAGTTCTGGAAAGGAACCACACTACCAGGGGTTAATGGAGGGACATCTTTAAACATAGCACTGTAAACACAGATTTCTATAATGACTGAATATATTTCTCAAAAAGAGGTGAAATACTTTGTCACACAAGCATATGATGAGATTATTCATTCCATTTGAACTTTGAGTTTGACTAAGAGATATATTAAAAATTCTATTATAGGCAGAAGGAAAATGATACCAGATGGAAATTAGAAACCCTACACCGAAACAGAGGGCCAGAAATGGAAAATATGGAGATAAATGTAAAATATTTGTCTTAGTTGTTGAGTAAATTATTGAAAATATTCTGAAATCTTCAAAAAAGTCATCAGAAGTAGTGAAAAATAAGGTTATTTGGTGATTTTTGTTCTAATAACCATTTTTCCTTCCTTTTACATCTGATTCACTAGTGATTCCACAAAACAGTTCACTGAGCTAACTATGAAAGATAACAAGTATTTTTAAAGTTATTCCAATGGGCAAACCACTTGAAAAAAATGTTATGCATAAGAAAAATGTGCCGAGGGTTTTCATATCTCCAGGCCTTCACTTGATCTTGTCATCTTCCCTCCATTCTTGGGAAAAATGGCTCCGACTCATGGGTCAAGTGTCAGATTCCATGTCAATTAAATGGAAATTCTCACCGACCATATATATTTCCCTGGGACAATATCTACTATAGCACTGATAATTCCTACATCGTTAGCTTCATAAGCTCTTATAAATATATTCATGTCTTGTTAAATGCCTCTTTTCTTGATTATTGTTCGAATTCCATTTCACTGCATAGATGCAGTATAATTTTGGGCAAGTTCTTTAACCTACATATGACAGAACCTTCATCAGAAAAGTGGGAATTAAACATTACATGCCTGAGAGTTACTATGAAAAGAAATGGGTTAATGTAGGTAAAGGGATTAAATTGTTGCCTGGTTCATTTACTAGTTCGATAGCTGTTAGATGGTACTGTTATGGTTATTTTTTAGATAAGTTCCATGAGAACAGAAACTACGTTCGAGATTGTATACTCTGTGCCTATCTGATTAGCATAGATATTTGGTTAACTAAATGAATTATACATAAACCCTTTCACTTTAAATGAAAGAATGTATACTTGAACAGTATTTTCAGCAATTCTATTAAGAGTAAAATATATATATTAAAGCTGCAGTTAAATTGCTATTCAAATAGTAATGCTACCCTTGTAAAATTGCACCAAACTTTCAGAAAACGTACCTCCACATGTATCCAGTATTTTAAAAATATATTTAATCAGGTAACTTCAGAGAACTCTACTGTAAAAGTGTGTGTGTGTGTGTGTGTGCGCGCAAGCTTAAACAGGGTGAAGATACATTTATATCTGCAAAGATATGTGTAGGTCTATTTAATTTATACTGAAGAATTATATGGTAGATAAAATAACTATAGAATCCATTTGGAAGAATATTTTTCAGTCATTCTATATATAATTGGGCTATAAAAATATACATTGTAAATAAATACTAGAAGGGTAAGTTTAAAAACAAACAGAAATACAGACTGCAAGTAAGATTAATTTAAAACTGCCAAAACTGGGGATCCCTGGGTGGCTCAGCGGTTTAGCACCTGCCTTTGGCCCAGGGCACAATCCTGGAGTCCTGGGATCGAGTCCCACATGGGGCTCCTGGCATGGAGCCTGCTTCTCCCTCCTCCTGTGTCTCTGCCTCTCTCTCTCTCTGTCTCTCTCTCTATGTCTATCATGAATAAATGAATAAAATCTTTAAAATAAAACTGCCAAAACCTCAAAAGGCTATAAAGAAATGCATCAGAAACACTAAAATATTTTAGAGTAGGGTTTTGTAATTATACATATTTTTATTTAAGTTACCTTTTTAATGTACATGTGTTTCAGTACAAAAATGAATTAGCACACCATGTATTTATTTTAGTCAACCAACCTGTCAGAAACATGTGACATCTTAAAACTATGACCTATTTGACAATTTCTATTCATAAATGAAGCACACTTCAAACACACTGGCCTAGTATTCCTTAATTTGACCCACAGGTATGCACTGCTAGATTATATGGCAAAAATAAGTCAGCTTTCTGTGGAAAACAGCTGGGTTGTGGAAATTTGCTTGTGTTTGTTGTGTTTTGGTTGCTCTATTCACTGCTTTCTTGATTTTTGATTGATATTATGCTTCAACCTCTATCTTCCTGTTGTAATCTCAGTATTCTAATTTGACAGTGAAATCCTCAAACTTTCTGACCACTGCTGACTTTTAGACTTGCTGCTGAATTTAAACTTTGAGCTTCCTTTATAAAGACACTGCAATTATGAATATAGATTTCATTTATTACAGAAAATAGGTATTGAACACTAAAATCACAACAATTATGTGGATACTTTTATAAATTTTTCCAGTTTTCTAGAAACACACTTTTTGATATAGCAAATACTTCAATATTGTTTTCTACTCAACATGGTCCACCTGTGAAAATGTAATTGCTTTCTAATATTAGAAATTAATATTATTTGAAAACTTTTTAAACCCTATGGTATATCAAATGGGTATGTAATAGGGTATATCAAATGGGTATGTAATAAGTTATTGGTTTCCTTCTCTTTCGTTTAGGCTATTTCCAACTATTTTTATACACTGTTTTGTAATTAGGGAACATTATGATCCAGGGTATTTTAGAAGAATTTGTAATTCTATTAAGTTATTTACAAGGGGATTTCGGGGTTGTGATCTTAACCAAAGTCTTTGATACATGTAGACATAGGGGTGTGTGTGTGTGTGTAACTGCTCTTTTCAAAAAATTTATTTACATGTGTTATATTTTTTCAAAACATGTTTCTAAATCAAAGTATTAGTTTTTATAAAACACTATTGATGCTGTATTTGTTTGTATCTGTATTTGTTTAAAATTTGTCTCTTATTGTGACAGTGAAGATACACCCATTAACCATTTTTTTTAAGTCAATCTATGAACTTACTTCATTGTTAAGTGGAACTTTTTAGCTTTTATATTGGTTTATATGAAATAATTTCATATTTAAAATGGTCAACTTTTAACTATCATTTTATTTTTCTAGCACATAAATCACATCCTAAGTCATGTTTGCTATTTTGACACAAAGATGTTTAATCATAGTGACTTTTTATTGAGTTTGCACATAACAAAATTTCTGGAATTTTATAATGTCATTTTATATAACAACATTATTTGGACAGAGGATTTAGGTAAAATCAAACTTAATTTTACATCTAAATATTTTAGCAAATATTTGAATGATTTTATTGAGGGGGAAAACATTCATTCTTTAATGACTTAATCCTATACTTTCCCCTTCAAGTCTATTCAGATTTATTTCTTTTAATAATTCTTTGTCCCACTCTAATATTTCTAATACATAAAGTTATTTATATTATGGCCAATCTGTCATTTATGCTCCCTCTTTCCAAAATTCTTTGTATTTGTCACCTATTCTATTTGAAATATTCCAACTAAAATAATTAAATTTTTAAAGAATTAGGAAATCTATACCCCCACAATTATGACCATCATTATATTCATTTCTGTATTTATTTGCAGGATTTGACCGTATCCCTTTTATGCTTATGCTTTAAAGATATAATCCCAATTAAAATTAAATGTAACTTTCTCTGATTGACAGATATTCTCAGATTACAGAGAATTTCAAATTTGCCATAGCATTTTTAAAAAGACATGTCAATATATTTTAGGGCAATATTAAACAACATAGGGTGAGAGATCGGTGAAGAACAATAGATATTGCAGAAATGAGAACTGGTACATGTATGTTTTAATTATTTTAGCAAATTAAAATAACACCTAGAAGACCTCTGTTTACAACTAGTGAACCAATAAACAAAATCTTAAGCGGATTTTGTTATTTGTGGAAAAAAAGAACTGTTCTCATAAAAGTGGCAAAGTTGGATTTCATGTTACATGTTTTACCACACACACACACACACATACACACATACACACAAATCTGAATTTCTCTTTTCATGATTGAAGACAACCTACAGGATTCTATAAATCAGTAGTTGAAATTTAAAAAAGAAAAGCTATTAAAAATTTTAAAAATAAATAATAGAAAGCTACATTGTTGTAGTATTCAAATGGAAAACTAAGAAACTGTTTTTTTTTTTCAGAATCCTATAAATGGTACCTAAAAAAAAAAATAGACTCTAAGTCTCCTAATCCTGTGGGTGTTCTGTGATTGCAGAATGTAATCCAACATATAAGACCAATATTTTAATTAGCAGAACATCATTAAGCACCTACTTTTTATATATTTATATTCAATATGGGAAAAAATGATTTGTATCTTTGCTTAAAAAGATGAAGCTAGATTCAGCTAGATGCACGATCAAGCTCAAATCTGGTCTTGAGTAGCTCTGAAACTACACCAAGGTGAGGTTCTCTTATTTAAATGAGGACTTGGTTTGTCTTGTTTTTTTGTTTGTTTGTTTGTTTGTTTGTTTGTTTGCTTTTTTGGTAACTTAAAAGCAAGAGAGAAACCCTATAGATACAACTCTCTGAGTTTCTTACTCTACAGTATGTATTTTGTTAGAAGCCAGGGATTTTTGTCTTTAAAATAATTGGAGTATACTTCAGATATCCAAAATGGATAATGGACACATGACTGTTCATTATTTTAGAACAATCTGGATAAATGAAATTTTTTCAAATATAGTTGGAGGTGTGGTGTAACCCCATCTTGGAGACACACTATGCTGATTTTTGTATCTATTCCTACATGTGATTTATATTTTTACTAGATGTATTCCTAAGCAATATAAAACATAGCTTATCAGTGGTCAAGTTTAATATTATGTTGTACATATCTTTACCTTTCTTTTTAAATGTATATTCCTGAATACTTACTATATTAATACTTGGAGCAATGGTCCATTTGTTTTTAATGATATATCATTTGATTCTATGAAGATATGATAAATTGCTTCAATATCCTTTAAAGAAAATTCAGGATACTTAGAATCTTTCACTACTTAAAATAATGTTTTTATGAGCAGTCTTGCAGTTATTTTCTTATCAGGGCACACCTGCAAGAATTACTCCAGGATTATTCTAGAAATGTATGTCAGATGATCAATTTTGTATATTCTCAAGTTTAAGTTAATAGTGTTTGTCAAATAGCTATCCCAATGGGTTTACCAATTTACACAATACTCATACACCCTTGACCATAAGGAGAATTGACATAAATCTTTTTTTGCTCATCTGGTATGTGTGTAAGGAAGGTTTTTATAGTTTAACAGATGTCTCACATCATTCATAAGATTGGTAACCTTTCAAAGTTTCTGGACTTTTTGTATTTTCTACTTTGTAAATTAGCTTTTTTTCATGCCTTTTTGTTCATTTTTCTTTGAAGTTGTTTGCCATGTACTTTCCAAACAATTCTCTATACAGTCATTATATATAATTTAAAAACTCTAACATGACTTAATGATCAATATTTTCCATTAAGTTTTTGTTTCCCTGGCGTGAGATATCATCCTCTATTTCCTAATGGTTCAAAATATTTTCTTTCCTCATTTACACTGTGAATTCAAATTAAACTGACTTTTATGTATGATGTGAGGTTATGTATGCATATTAGCTCCATACAAGTAACACTTTTTTCCACCATCAATTAGTAATAGGTATGTCCTTCCCAGGTGATCTGCAAACAATCTCTATCTTTTAAAAATTTTACGATACAGGAATCTATGATGGCTTATTTTATTCTATATCCTAGGCCAAAACCATACTAACGCTATGATAACTTCATAGTAAACCAAAATACTTTGTATAAAAAGTCACATTATTTATCCTTTACAAATATGGCTTATCTGCACTTAAGTTCCAGATAAAACTATGCCATATTTTATAAGTAATCTGTCCTATGATAATTTTAAAGTTATAAATTGATTTGGAAGAGTATTTTGTTAATTCATTTTCATGAGGATGATACATCTTTTATTTTAATAGAATGTTATACTTTTTACCATAATACTTTATTCATCCAGTACTTCCAGATGTTTAACTTAATAATGTTTCTATTTGATTTTTTGAATTTTATTTTGGCACTTTTGATATACTTTTAAAATTTATCTTAAAATAATTTCATAGATCTTAAATTCACCTTTGGTTTTAGGAAAATCTTGCTCTTACATTTAGCAACATTTTCATCTGCGATTATCTAGTAATTTATATTTTCAATTTTATTCAAGAATCTAATCTAGAATTTTCATATGACACAAATATTTTCATAAAGCATATACCTAATGTTCCCCCATCAACCATTAAATAATTATGTATTCTGTTTTAATACTCTTATCATATACTAATTAACATTTCTGTTATTTTTATTTTGAATTTAAATTTTATTAGTTTGTTATGTTGTTTCTGGTAACTCAAGATCGGTTCTCTAGGGGACTAGGGAAACAGTATAGAACATGCCTAAAGGCTGAAGAAGAATTTTATTTACCTGTCCTGTGGACAAGGATTGATTCTGGGGACAATAACCCCCCAACAGCACCAGCTATCTCTGCACACAGATTGAGCATGCTCTTTAGCCAGAAAAAAAGCCCCAGGCAGAGAGGAATAAATAGTTGCTGTCAGCAGCCTTTGGAATATAGAGTCCATGCTTAGAGGATATGAGATACATCAACAGCACCAACTAAAGTCCAGCCCTTTGCATAGCTTGAGTTCACTCAGACCCCCGGGGGAATGTAGTCTATTCTTTCTCTAGTGTTTCAAAATAAAGGCCAGTTGCAATTACTATATGACCACCTGCAATTCTTTCAAGGTCATCATTTATATTTGTCACTCTCTTCTACCATCCATTCTAGGTTCCTCTCATACTTAAGTACTTGTTACTTTAGGTTGCTTATTTAGAAGAATAATATGAACACCTATCCAATGAGAGGTCTGAACTTCCAGTCCTTTTACACTGATAGGATTGCAGGTGCTCAAATGGCTCATTGCATTGTACCTTAGGGAAGCTATTTTTGAGGCAAGCTTGTCCATGTCCCCATAGTAAAACCCTATATTCTCCTGATAAACAATCCTCCTTTTCCAGAATGGTATTCCTTTCTTTACCTATACAAAGGAGAAACAAAGTGGCAGCTGTATTTAGGCTTTAATCCATATTCTATTAAATTTTGATGAATTTTGCCCCATTTCCAGCATTCCCAGAACCAAGACATCTAATCTACCAAACCATCAGATAAGAAACAAAAATTGCCTACGTGAGACAATGGATTTGATGGTAAGAGACATCACTCTTACACACCTTGGATCCTATAACTGGGTGTTTTAGATAATTAGGGTTTCATTCTTATGTAACAGTAAATTCCTCCAAGTTTATAAACATGTTCTGAGGGACAATGTCTGTCTCAAAAGATGTTATCTTTAAGCTGACACTTCGTATAAGCTCCAGGAGATGAATCAAAACTTCTGTTTCTGAGTAGGATATAGTACATTGAGTAAACTTAGTGTTCCCAAGGCAACACTTAGACTAAGACAAATGGATTACAAAAACCATATTTCTGAAAATCTAAAACAAGGATTAGATGAATTGGGTTTCCTAATTAGAATAAACTCTTGATTTTTCCCATAGCTGAGGAGAGTGAGATTTGTCTGGACTCTGTTCCAGAGCAGGGTGGTTGGGATAGTGACAATCCTAGAAGCTGACAAATCCTACTAAAACTCAGCCAAACTCTAAACCAGATCCATCTCTGCTTGGATCCTCTTATTCTAAATGTCTGAAAGAATGAAGATGACCACTGCTGGCAGAAGATATTTGGATTTCTTATGGTGCTTTCATATAATAATCCTGGCAGAAAAAAATTTTTTGCTAGATGTATTAAAAAAAAAAGTGACAGATAATCAGGATAAAAATAAATAGTACATGAAGATCCACAGATGATCAAGATTTTGGACCTAACAGAATAGAATGTCAAAAAAAAAGTATGCCCATTAGAAGAAAAAGTAGACAAAAACACATGAACAAAGTTTTAACAAGCATCAGAATCTATACATAAGCACCAAAAAAAAAAAATAGAACTGCAAAATAAAATACTAGAATTAGGAATTTATTGAACAGGCAAGAAAATACTTTTCTAGTCTCTAATATTAATTTACTAACCTGAAAATCTATCCCAAATTAAATACCACCTATTCAGATTTTTTACCTTTTTTTTCTGATTAACATCAACATATTTTTTAGCAAATATCATATCAGTTTTATCCTTAATAGTGCCGCATGCCAAATAGCAACTCCCCACCCCAACCCCCAATAGTCTCAAACAACAATTATATTTTAATGTGTGCTTCTGCAGTTTGGCAAGATTTGAAGTGACCTTGGCAGGGTGAATAGCTGTTTCCACTGCAGGTCTGTGGGTAAACTGGGTGGCTCTGCTCTAGGATGCAGCAGCTGGGGCACCTCTGATCCATGTTTTTCATCTTTTTCCAGAGAAGTGAGTATCAGAAAGGGAGTAGACCAGCATTAAGAAAAGAGTAGACTTTGATATATGATAAACACAAATTTTACAATCTGCAGTTTGGAGGTAAGGGTACTAACTAAATAAATTAAGTTTAAAAGTTGTCTCTACATGAAAACTCAACCCTAAATGAAAAAATAAATGTCACGTTGTATAAAGACTAATCACGTGAAAGGAAACGTATACGTTGGAAAAGGAATGAGTGTTTCTATTAGGGTAGTGAAGGTTAAGACCTAAAAGTAAAAATGGTGATGAAAAATACTTTTGAAAGTAAATATTTGAATATATTAAATTTGAAAATACATATTGCCAACATCATTACAAGTAAAATAAGGAGACTTTTGGTGGATTCTGAGATTATATTTTCAAAAGCCACAGTAGGTATGACTTCCTTTTACCCAGACTTTCATTCCTCTTCACATGACCACTCTTATGACCGTGTTCTCAGGAGTATCTCACTTCTGAACACAATCCCTCTTTCAGCTCCTTCATCACTGGTTCACTTGAGCCAAATGTTCAGCAGTAAGAACTACTCTTGATTTATCTTCTGGATCTTTTAGTGGTTTTCTTTTAATTTCCTATTCAGGACAAATTTTCTGGTCCAGTATTTTATTGATTCCCTAGCTAATACTGCCAAGCCTCTTGACATTGTTTCCTTTAAAAAAAAAACAAAACTAAGAATCATTGTATCTCTATCAATCTGAATATCTACCTTAAAATCTCTATTTTAGTTTCTTGCCCTAAACTCATTAACCAGAGCCTCCCATATTACAGGTAATATATAAATTGTCAGACAGGAATAGAGATTTCAACACATTCAAGTTTGTTTGTATTTCCATATTTTGTCTATATTCATACTACTCTCTACTTTCTGTCTACCTGTATTTATCACAGTTTTTATCTAGGATAAAATCAAAAGATGGGTTTTTGGAGCCCATCTATCTGATTTGAAACCATTTCATACTTGCTATATTATCTTAGGTATTCTATAACTCTTATGCTTTTTGATTAACTCATTTGTAAAATGAGCAGTAAATAAATAAAGCCAAACTGAAGATTTTGAAAAAATCTCCTTTACTGCGTCCTCTATGTTACATTGTGTGAGGTCATTCGAGTCTAATGCTCACCCTTATGCTCTAATCTCAATTTCAGTCTTTCCTTCCTAGAGACCCTTCTCAACTATTCTCTCTCCCCTACTATCTCCCCTTTTCTTCACATTTTCTCATGAGAATTTGAATTCCCCCACTGTAAGGATCCTTTTCTTACTAAAGAGAACCACCCCTCAATCATACATCACCTACCAGTTATCCACTTGATATCACCATTCCTTTCACCAACAGACTATATACATTGTTTTTTGCTTCCTAGCTCTGCAAAAACCGTTGAACTGTTTTTTATCTAACTATTCCACTCAGATTACTCCTACACTGTCATCAATAACCTCTTGATAGATAATAAAGTTTCATGAGTTTCAACATACCCACTCAACAACTGTGGCCCATTGCAGGTCATTGGCATAAGGCAAAGAGGGTGGAATTAATTAAGCTGGGAGATCCTTAAAGGAGGTGAAATATATCTTCCCAAGCACAGCTCAGAGGAAACTTACTTCTTCAAAGTTTAAGTAGTCTAGCACTGACCCACTCAATTACCATAACATCTACCCTGTAATTTATCTGTGGCATAGGGATTAACCACCTAGTCTGGCCGCACTTAGGGGACATGGTTTGGAGAGATAAGAGGAAATCTGGCACATTCTCTGGCAGTAATAAACTCCAGTCACATTTGGTAATTGTACTTCCTCCCAAAGCATCCTGGTGTGCTATGATAGGAGTCGGTACTATTAACATCCAAGGATATGACACAGATTATAGTGTATGTATTCAAACAAATTTCAAAAACATTAAAATTATAAGTTATACAGAAATGTATTCATGTAATTTTAGCCAAAAAAAAATCCCCCCAGTCACAGCAGCAGATCCAAGGAGGAAACATTCAGATAACAAAAAATATATAACATGCACTACTGATTAGATATTGCTGTAAATATTGTACACATATGAGCTATTCTGATAGTTCACCTACATGGAATGCTTTTCTATTTCTATACTAATTTTACAAATGAGGAAACTGAAGTACAAGCTTAAGGTATTTTCCCAGATCAAAAAGAACTCCTCTTCTTTGAACCAGATTCATCTTTAGATAGCCGGATACCTTACAGTTCTTCTTACCGCTTTTTAAAGCCATCTCTACAGGTTCAAAGATCTTGATTTTGCTCTTTTGTCAATGCTGATTTTTTTTTTCATTGAAAAACACTCTTCCTTTGCCTTTCAGGACAACCCTCCCCTTAATTTACCTCTGCCCTTTAGGCTGATCTTTCTCAGGATGCTTTGCAAGCTTCTCTTTTTGTAACTATATCTGAAATGCTAGTGTTTCTTTAGAGTTTTTTTTTTCCCCTTGGCTGACTTCTCACACTCTTCCCCCATGGGATTCCCATAATGCCAAAGACTTTGGTGACCATGATGAGTGTTCCAAATACACCTCTGCCATTCAGATAGCTTTTCTGAGCTTCAGATAAACATATTCAGTTGACTATAAATAGGAACATCAGGTTTTAATGGACTCAATATGAACTTACGTCCCTCTTCCCCATCTCACTGACTAGCACCCTCATATGCCCAGGCCTAAAGGCCACAAATGTGGGCACCATTCGAGATTCATCTCCCTCTGTTTCACTCTTCCCCTATATTTAATATTTGATGACATCATGGTCATTTGTATGCATTCTCCACAATTTGTGCTGTGTTTCAACCTTTGGTTATTTCTGTTTGATAACTAGCAATTTCCTGTGATTCCTTCCTTCAGGGTACCTCTTTAAATTTAGCCTTTTTATATCAGTCATCCAGAAAGTACATTAAAAAGTGAAAGCATAATGTATTCAAAGCTGTTTACATTCTTTAGTGAACCCTTGCCATGTTCAGGTGAGTGTTTAAAATTTGTAGTATATATAGCAGACCGATCTCTTGTCATTGCTCTTTTGAACTTTATGCTGTAAACTGAGCCGTGTGAATTTTTTCTGACCTTGTCCTTTTTTTTCGTTCACTTGTATACCTTAGAGATCTTTGTTACTTACAATATTAACTCTACCCTCCATATCTTGCCAAGAGCCTCCCTTAACATTCATTTAGGTACTGGCCTATTATGAAAGATTTTTTGGACACTCCTAATGTTATTTAAAAGACTACATGGTATACTTCCCCTAAAGAAGTTTCCGTGTGTGTGTGATATTTCATGTACTAAAAACATTGGAATTGTATTTTTACTTGCCTTTTTTTTTCTCCAGAAGACCTAAAATATTAATACCTTTACAATGGTAAAAGGAAAAATAATATGATCTTGAATTTTAATTAGCATAAATTTCCTTCAAAGTAAGGATGAAATGAAGACATCTTTTAAAGCTTCATTTTTTAGAGCAGTTTTAGTTTCCCAGAAAAATTAGATACAGATATTCTCCATATATGCTCATGTCCCTGCACATGTCTAATCTTCCCCATAATTATTCTCCTTTATTATTTATATCCCCCACCAAAGTGTTATATTTGTAATTGATGAACCTATATTGACACACAATCACCCAAAGGCCATAGTTTACATACAGTTCACTCCCAATATTGTAATTATATGAGTTTGAACAAATGTATAATAACATATATTCATTACTGTAGTAGGATTAGAGTATTTTCACTACCTGAAAGTACCTCTGTGCCTTGCCTGTTCATTCCTTCTCCCCAACATCGGGCAATCACAGATTTTTTTTTTTTTTACTGTTTTCCTGGTTTTGCCTTTTCTAGAATGCCCTGTAGTTGGAATTGTATAGTACGTAGCCTTTTCAGATTGACTTTTGTCATTTAGTAATCTGCATTTAAGATTCCTCAATAGATTTTCATATATTAATAGTTCACTTCTTTTTAAAACTGAATAACATTCCATTATCTGGATATATTCATTTTATCCATTCTCTTAATGACAGAGATCTTGGTTGCATCCAAGTTTAGGCAATTATGAATAAGTTGGCTATAAACATCCATGCACATATTTTAGTGTGGACAGAAGTTTATAGATCCTTCAAGTAAATACCAAAGAGCATAATGGTTGAACCAATTAAGAGTATGCTTTGTTTTTTAACCAACTTCCAAACTGTCTTCCGAAGTGGCTGTACCATTTTGAATTTGCATTAGTAATGGATGAGACTTCTTGTGTTCCACAATCTCACCAGAATTTGGTGGTGTCAGTGCTCTAGATTTTAGCCATTCAAATAGGTATATAGTGCTATCTCATTTTAGTTTGCATTTCACTGACAACATATGATTTGAAATATCCTTTCATAAGTTTATTTGTCATCTGTGTGTCAAAGTCTTTGGCTCATTTTTTAACTTACTTTTTTTAACATTTATTTATTGGGGGGGGGCAGGAGAGTGTGAGTGAACATATGAGCATGAGGAGGAGCAATGGCAGAAGGAGAGGGAGAGAATCCTTAAGCAGACTCCCTGCCAAATGCAGAGCCTGACACAGGGCTCAATCTCATGACCCATGAGATCATGAACTGAGCTGAAACCAAAAGTTGGATGATCAATCGACTGAGCCACCCAAATGTCCCTGGGCCATCTTTTAACTAGATTTTTTTCTTGATGAGTTAAAAGAATACATATGTGTGTGTGTGTGTGTGTGTGTGTGTGTGTGTGTGTGTGTATAATTTTTTATCAGATGTATCTTCTGAAAAGATTACTCCTGGTCTGTGGCTAGTTGTCTTCTCATTTTCTTGACACTCTTTTGTAAAGATGTTTTGGCTTTAATGAAGTCTTATTACTTATTTTTTGCATGAATTGTGCCTTTTTTGTTGTATCTAAAATGTCATGGGCATACCTAAGGTTATTAAGTATAGCTTAATGGTTATCTTCTAATAGTTTTATACTGTGATATCATCTAATAGTTTTATACTTTTGTGTTTTCATTTATGTCTATGATCCACTTTCAGTTAATTTTTGTGAAGAGTGAAATGTTTGTGTCTACATTCTTTTTGTTATTGCATGTGAATGTCCAGTTGTTACAGCACAATTTGTTGAACATTTGTTGAACTTATGATCCATTTTCAGTTATGTTTTGCGAAGGGTGAAATGTTTGTGTCTATGTTCTTTTTGTTGTTATTGCAAGTGGATGTCCAGTTGTTCCAGCAACAATTTGTTGCTCCATTGTTTTGGTTTGCTCCTTGGTCAATAATCCATTGACTTTGTGTATCTACTTCTTGACTTTCTATTGTGTTCTAGTTGTATGTAGATTTTTTTTTTCTTGCCAAATACCTAAGTGTATTGATTACTATAGCATTATGGTAAGTCTTAAAGTCCAGGAATGTCAATCCTCCAACTTTATTCTTTAAATATTAGGTTGGCAATCTGGGTTCTGGGGCACTCCATGTAAACTTTTAGGTTAGTTTGTCAATATCCACAGAACAATTGTTGGATTTTAGTTGGAATCACATCAAATATATAGATTATGTTGGAAAGAACTTCCATATTGATAGTACTGAGTCTTTCGGTCCATTAACATGACTATCTCTTTAGTTATTTAATTTTGTTCATCAGTTTTATAGTTTTCTGATATGGACTTTGTACATATATCAAATTTTACATTTTTCAGGAGGGCTAATAAAATGGTATTGTGTTTTAAATTTCAAATTCCACTTATTCTTTGATGGTATATATATAAGTAATTGACTTTTGTATATAACCATGTTTACTGCAACCTTACTATAATAATTTATTCGTTGCAGGAATATTTTTGTCAATTCTTATACATTTTCTACATAGATAATCATGTCAACTACAAAAATGGTTTTGTTTCCTCCTTCCCATCTGTATACCATTTCTTATCATGCTAACCAGAAATCTAGTGTAATACTGAAAAGGAGCATTGATAAGGGATAGTCTTGCATTGTTCAAGATCTTAATGGGAAAGTTTGATGTTTCTACTATTAACTGAGATATTGGCTGCAGCTTTTTTGTAGGTAACTTCATAAAGTTAAGTTCCTTTCTATTCCTAGTTTACTGTATTTTTATCATGAATGGCGGTTGGATATTATTAACTGCTTTTTCTACATCTATTGACATGATCATGTGATTTCTTTTTTAGCCTATTGATGTGACAGATTACATTAATTGGTTTAAAATGCTGAGCTAGCCTTGAGTACATGGGATAAATCCCACTTTGTTTTCCTGTATAACTTTTTTTCCATATTGTTGGATAACATTTGGTAATATTTTGAGAGTTTTTTCATCTATGTTTATCTACATAGTTTTCGCTAATGTCTTTATCTGATTTTGGTATTAAAACAATTCTGGCCTTATAGGGTAAGTAGGAAAGTATTATCTGTTTCTATACTTTGAAAGTGGTGGTAGATAATTGTAATTTCTTCCTATAATATTTGGTAGAACTCACCAGGGAAACCATTGGAGACTGATGTTTTCAGTTTTTGAAGGTTATTAATTATTGATTAATTTTCTTTAAACATGTAGGCCTATTCAAATTTATAAGTGTAATTTTGATAGTCAAAAACAGGAATTTCCAAGGAATGGCAAAATACAATTATCTTTATTACACATCACATTACATTAACATTTTGTAGTATCTTAAATATAACACAAATTATTTAAATATTTCAGTATTTAGGTAGGGCATGGTCCAGTTGAAATATCTGACTATATAATAAACATTTTTTGTGATGGTGATGAAGGAAAATATTAAAACAAAAACTTAATGACAGAAATCATGCCCGTGTTCTAGATTTTGACTTCCTTCAAAATTTTTGAGCGGAAAAGAAGCCAATAACCACCATATTACTAAATAGCTATACTTTTCCTTAGTTCATTTTTTTCCTATTTATGAGTATGGGTGAAAAAAATAAGAGTTGGGGGATCCCTGGGTGGCTCAGCGGTTTGGCACCTGCCTTTGGCCCAGGGCGCGATCCTGGAATCCCGGGATCGAGTCCCATGTCGGGCTCCCGGCATGGAGCCTGCTTCTTCCTCCTCCTGTGTCTCTGCCTCTCTCTCTCTCTCTCTCTCTCTCTCTCTGTCTATCTCTATCATAAATAAATAAATAAATAAATCTTTAAAAAAATTAAAAAAAAATAGGAGTGGGTAAACTGGGAGATAAAAAAGTGATTCTAACATAAATGAATAAAGTGTCAAAATAATTAGGAGTCTTTTTTTTTCTGAAAAAAGCAAATAAAATATTTTAGATTTTGCAAACCATAAGGTCTCCTTTGCAATGAACTACTCAACTCTGCCAGAGTACCAGAAAAGGAATCATAGACAACACATGATTGTATGGACATAGCTATCTTTTAATAAAAATTCATATACAAAACTAAAGATAGCTTAAGTTTGACTAAATGGTCATAATATAAAAGTGCTAGTGGCTATATACATTTCAGAAAATGTAGATTCTAATATCAGTAGTAATTGGTATTTAATTATATTAAAATGTCAGTGTATCAAGAAGATAAATAAAACCTAAATAGAAATGGATGGACCTAAGAGCATAGCTTGAAACTCATGAAGTTGAAACTAAAGAAAAAACAAAGCTGAGAGAAGAAATAAATTCTTTATAATTGGAAAGATTAGTTTTTTATTCATTATTTGTAATAATATTTGATGAAAATGTCTATAACATCAATGCTTTTTATAACAGTATTAAATTAATTGACTTTGCCTTCAATTACAGGAGAAAAATCACATTTTTCTGGAGTAAAAATTTCAGGAAACTTTGACTAGAGATCATATTATAGATAATAAAACAAGTGTTACTAAATTTAAACTTCTTCACTAAAACAAAACAAAAAGTTCTTTCTCCACTTTCCATACTACATCCTTTGAAAGAAAGTCACTATGCACATCCCACACTGGATTTATGCACCATCTCCTTGAGGGTAGAGTATCTACATATATTGTTTAGATTTCTTCTGCATGAATATTTGTGTAGCCGCCTTCCTCATTAATTCATTCAGTCACTTAGAACATTTTATTATACCATTTACATTAGTACATTTTCATTAATATTTATTTTATACTTTGTTATAGTTCAGTAATTCTTTATATTCTACTCAAATTCCTCCAACTTTGGCCATTGGGATCTCTTTCAATTGGCTCTGGTATACTTTTGCCGTATTTCCCATGGATTTCCTTAACTGTTCATTTCAGTATGTGTGCTCAGAAGTTTGGGTATTGTTAATCTATACTCCTGTGGGAAACAACTTTAACAAGTGGAGCACAAGGTTTATGTACAGTTTCCTTTGCCTTTAGTCTTAGAGACTAAACTCATTTCAAAAGTTGCCTAGGTCAACATCTTTGCATACCCCTTCAGGGAGGTTCTTCATTACATGAAGTTAAATGATTTGTTGTCACAGTCAATAAGCCATCCTGAGATTTCCCTGATGTCCCTGTTTGTTTTCTATTTGCATACCATAAGATTCACTCTGTGTAAAGCTCAATGGGTTTTCACAAATGCAGTGTCATGTATTCATCATTACAGTATCACACATAATAGTTCCATCACCCTATAATCTCCTACATTACTTGTATTAAACCCTCCCCTCCAAAAAATGCAAGAAACAATGAGTTTGTTGACTTTCTCCATAGTTTTCCTTTTCAGAAATATAATATAAATTGTATTATACACTATGAAGCTTTTCCAGACTGGCTTCTTTTACATAGCACTATATGTTTATGATTCAACTATATTTTCCATTGTTCTATGCTATATCTTTTTAAGCCCTGAATAGCATTCCACTACTTGATGCATTTACTTCTCGAAGAACATCTTGGTTGCTTCTTTTATTTTTTTAAGATTTTATTTATTCATGGAAGACACAGAAGAGGCAAAGACATAGGCAGAGGGAAAAGCAGACTCCAAAGAGGGATCCCAAAGCAGGACTTGGTCCCAGGACCCCGGGATCATGACCTGAGCCAGAGGCAGATGCTCAACTGCTGAGCCACCCAGGTGTCTCTCCTTGTATATTGTGATAAAGATCTTTTGTCAGATACTTGGGTCAAAAATATTGAAAAGTATTTCCATCTAGTGTGTGGTTTCTGTAAACCCATTCTCTGAACAGTGGCGTTTGTAGAACGGAATTTTCTTAATTTAAATAAAGTCTGACATATCAGGTTTTTTTCCTTAATCATGCTTTTCATGTCTCTAAAAACTCATCCAATGCCCTATATGTTTTCCATTATATTTTATCCTAGGAGTTTTATAATTTTCCATTTTACATTTATATCCATGCTCTATTTTAAATTAGTTTTTGTGAAGGTATAAGGTATGTGTCAAGATTATTTTTTTTCTAGGGTGGGGGACAAGACTGAGGAGGAGTAGGGTCCCCAAATCACCTGTCCCCACCATTCACCTAGATAATTTTCAAACCATCCTGAACACCTACGAGTCTGACCTGAGATTTAAAGAGAGAACAACTGGAACACTACAGAGAGAAGGGTTTTTGCTTCTAATAAGGTAGGAAGGCGGAAAAAAATTAAAAAAAGAATCCAGTGGGTGAGGCCCCTGCGGGGACCCGGGCTAAGGCCGCGGCCAGAGCCTCCGGACAGGAGAGCCCAGCCGCCGAGGAGCGGGAGCATCAAAGCCCCCACCGGGTTCTTCCCCATGGAAAGGCCTCAGCAGGGAAGCCGGGGAGAACTGCAGGAGGGGCAGTGGGGCCTCCAGGCTCCCGGGGTCACCTGGAGAGGAGGGGCCCGGGGGAGAGCGCCCCACACCGCTGCCGGACTCGGTAAAGGGCTGGAGCGCCCCGGCGGGGCCTCGGGGAGAAGCCAGTGGGTCAGGGGGGCTCCGGGGGAGGGGGCTGCACCCGCTGCCTTTGGGGGCCCTCGGTGGGTCGGGGGGGCTCCGGGGGAGGGGGCTGCACCTGCTGCCTTTGGGGGCCCTCGGTGGGTCGGGCGGGCTCCGGGGGAGGGGGCTGCACCTGCTGCCTTTGGGGGCCCTCGGTGGGTCGGGGGGCTCCAGAGGAGGGGCTGCACCTGCTGCCTTTGGGGGCCCTCGGTGGGTCGGGGAAGCTCCAGAGGAGGGGGCTGCACCTGCTGCCTTTGGGGCCCCAGCCCAGAGCTCGATCCCAGCAGCGCAGGCCCTGGATCCCAGGGCGCCAGGGAAACAGCGCTCAATCCTGCGGTCCCCCAGGACAGGCGGGGGCGGGGAGGGCACAGGATAGCGAGGACCCTCCTTCTGTGGGGTCCCAAGGGGGAGGTGGGGAGGGCACAGGACGGTGAGGATGCTCCTGCTGCCCGGCGCCGGGAGCTGTGCAGGTCAGCGCCCCCCCCGCCCTCAGCACCAAGGCTCCTGTGGACTGAGAGCTGCGGGAGTTACTGCGGGAGCATAACCCAGGGCTGGGGAGCTGGCCGCAGCCAGTGTGGTTGTTCCTCCTGGTGTCACTCTGTGCCTGGGAGGGGCGGGGCCCCAGGGAACAGGGGCCTCACGGGGTCAACAGCTCCCACTGAGCCCGGCACCGGCAGGGGGCAGGGCATCTCCCCAGGTACACACACCTGAGAACCAGCACAGCAGCCCCTCCCCCAGACCAGCTGGAAGGACAGGGGAAATTAGGGGATTTACAGTATATAGAACCAGAGGATACTCCTCCTTGTTTATTTTTGGGTTTTTTTTTCTTTTTTTCCCTTCCTTTTTCTAGTACAACTTGTTTTTAGACACTGCACTGAGCAAAATGACTAGAAAGAAGAACTCACCACAAAAGAAAGAATCAGAAACTGTACTCTGCCACAGAGTTACAGAATTTGGATTACAATTCGATGTCAGAAAGCCAATTCAGAAGCACAATTATAAAGCTACTGGTGGCTCTGGAAAAAAGCATAAAAAACTCAAGAGACTTCATGACTGCAGAATTTAGATCTAATCAGGCCAAAATTAAAAATAAATTAAATGAGAAGCAATCCAAACTGGAGGTCCTAACGACGAGGGTTAATGAGGTAGAAGAACGAGTGACATAGAAGACAAGTTGATGGCAAAGAAGGAAGCTGAGGAAAAAAGAGAAAAGCAATTAAAAGATCATGAGGAAAGGCTAAGGGAAATAAATGACAGCCTCAGAAGGAAAAATCTATGTTTAATTGGGGTTCCAGAGAGCGCCAAAAGGGACAGAGGACCAGGAAGCATATTTGAACAAATCATAGCTGAGAACTTCCTTAATTTCGGTAGGGAAACAGGCATTCAGATCCAGGAGATAGAGAGATCCCCCCTAAAATCAATAAAAACTGTTCAGCACCTTGACATCTACTAGTGAACCTTGCAAATTCCAAAGATAGAGAAGATCCTTAAAGCAGCAAGAGACAAGAGATCCCTAATTTATATGGGGAGAAATATTAGATTAACAGAAGACCTCCCCACAGAGACCTGGCAGGCCAGAAAGGGCTGGCAGGATATATTCAGAGTCCTAAATGAGAAGAACCTGCAGCCAAGAATACTCTATCCAGCAACCCTCTCATTCAGAATAGAAGGAGAGACAAAGAGCTTCCAGATAGGCAGAAACTGAAAGAACAACTGATAGCTGTTGTTTATTGAATAATAGGGCAAGGGAAAGAAAATTGTAATAAGCTCCTATCTTCATATGCATTCCCATGCAGGATATTAATTTCACATTATATCCTGTGTAGGATCCATGTTCCTCTATTTTCAGGTAGGTAAAATACAACAGAGCCATGGATCAAAGGTAGACACAAACCCAAAATGGGGTTTATTTGCATACTGGGAGTGGTTCTGGATCTCGATATGACTGGTTTATCCACAGAATAATGATGGAATTAGAGTCATATCTATCCCATCTCTTAACCTACCAGAAACGAGGCCTTAGGCTTTATCAAGGTACTTTTAAAAATATTTTGTGACCTCCAAACCAGCTCTGTAAGAAATATAAAGGGGGTCCCTGTAAAAGAAAGAGGAAGCCCAAAGAAATAATCCACAAAAACAGGGACTGAATAGGTATTATGATGACACTAAATTTATTTCTTTCAATAGTAACTCTGAAAATGAGTGGGCTTAATGATCCAATCAAAAGGTGCCGGGTTTCAGACTGGATAAAAAAGCAAGACCCATCTATTTTCCATCTACAAGACACTCGGTTCAGACCTAAGGACACCTACAACCTGAAAATAAAAGGTTGGAGAACCATTTACCATTCAAATGGTTCTCAAAAGACAGCGAGGGTATCAATCCTCATATCAGATAAGTTAAAGTTTATCCCCAAGACTGTAGTAAGAGATGAAGAGGGACACTCTATCATACTTAAAGGATCTATCCAACAAGAAGACCTAACAATCATGAATATTTATGCCCCTAATGTGGGAGCTGCCAAGTATATCAATCATTAATAACCAAAGTTAAGACATACTTAGATAATAATACACTTATACTGGGAGACTTCAACATGCTGCTTTCTGTAAGTGACAGATTTTCTAAGCACAACATCTCCAAAGAAACAAGAACTTTAAATGATACACTAGACCAGATGGATTTCATAGATATTTACAGAACTTTACATCCAAACGCAGCTGAATACACATTCTTCTCAAGAGCACATGGAACTTTTTCCTAATAGACCACATACTGAGTCACAAATCAGGTCTCAACTGATACCAAAAGATTGGAATTGTCCCCTGTATATTTTCAGACCATAATGCTTTGAAACTAGAACTAAATCACAAGAAGAAATTTGGAAGAAATTCAAACACATGGAGGTTAAAGAACATCCTGCAAAAACCAGGAAATTAGAGAAGAATTAAAAAGATTCATGGAAACTAATGAGAATGAAGACACAACCATTCAAAAGCTTTGGGATACAACAAAAGCAATCCCGAGAGGAAATCCATCTCAATACAAGCATCCCTCAAAAAACTTGAAAAAACTCAAATACACAAGTTAACTTTGCACCTAAAGGAACTGGAGAAAGAACAGCAAATAAAACCTATGCAAAGCAGAAGAGAGTTACTAAAAATTCGAGCAGAACTCAATGAGATAGAGACCAGAAGAACTGTAGGACAGATTAACAAAACCAGGAGTTGGTTCTTTGAAAGAATTAATTAGATAAACCATAGCCAGCCTTATTAAAAACAAAAGAGATAAGACTCAAATAATAAAATCATGAATGAAAAAGGAGGGATCACAAGAAATATGAAGGAAATAAAAATGATTTTAAAAACATATGAGAAGTTATATGCCAATAAATTAGGAAATCCAGAAGAAAATGAACGCATTTCTGGAAAACCAAAAATTACCAAAACTGGAACAGGAAGAAATAGAAAACATTAACAGGCCAATAACCTGGGAGGAAATTGAAGCAGTCATCAAAAACCTCCCAAGACACAAAGGTCCAGGACCAGATGACTTCCCAGGGAAATTCTATCAAATGTTTAATGAAGAAACAATACCTATTCTACTAAAGCAGTTCTGAAAGATAGAAAGGGATGGAGTACTTCCAAACTCGTTCTATGAGGGCAGCATCACCTTAATTCCAAAACCAGACAAAGACTCAACCAAAAAGGAAAATTATAGACCAATATCCCTGACGAACAAGATGCAAAATTCTCAACAAGATACTAACCAATAGTATCCAACAGTACATTAAGAAGATATTCACCATGACCAAGTGGGATTTATCCCCAGGACGTAAGGCTGGTTCAACACCTGTAAAGCAATTAATGTCATAGATCATATCAGCAAGAGAAAAATAAGAACCATATGATCCTCTCAATAGATGCAGAAAAAACATTTGACAAAATACAGCATCCATTCCTGATCAAAACTCTTCAAAACATAGGGATAGAGGGAATAGTCCTCAGCATCTTAAAAGCCATCTATGAGAAGCCCACAGCGAATATCATTCTCAATGGGGAAGCACTGGGAGCCTTTCCCCTAAGATCAGGAACACGACAGGGACGTCCACTCTCACCACTGTTATTCAACATAGTACTGGAAGTCCTAGCCTCAGCAATCAGACAAATAGAAATAAAAGGCATTCAAACTGGCTTAGAAGAAGTCAAACTCTCCCTCTTCACTGATGACATGATACTGTACCTAGAAAACCCAAAAGACTCCACCTCAAGATTGCTAGAACTCACAGCAATTTGGCAGTGTGCCAGGATACAAAACCAATGCCCAGAAATCAGTGGCATTTCTAAACACTAACAATGAGACTGAAGAAAGAGAAATTCAGGAGTCAATCCCATTTATAATTGCAGCCAAAGCAGAAGATACCTAGGAATAATCCTGACCAAAGAGGTAAAGGATCTATACCCTAAAAACTACAGAATACTTCTGAAAGAAATTGAGTAAGACACAAAAAGATAGAAAAACATTCCATGCTCATGGATTGGAGAATTAATAGTATGAAAATATCAATGCTACCCAGGGCCATTTACACATTTAATGCAATCCCTATCAAAATACCATGGACTTTCTTCAGAGAGTTGAAACAAATCATCTTAAGATTTGTGTGGTATCAGAAAAGAGCCCGAATAGCCAGGGGAATATTGAAAAAGAAAATCAGAGCCAGGGGCATCACAATGGCGGATTTCAAGTTGTACTACAAAGCTGTGATCATCAAGACAGTGTAGTACTGGCGCAAAAACAGACACATAGATCAATGGAACAGAATAGAGAACCCAGAAATGGGCTCTATGGTCAACTAATATTCAACAAAGCAGGAAGGACTATCCACTGAAAAAAAGACAGTCTCTTCAATAAATGGTGCTGGGAAAATTGGACAGCCACAGGCAGAAGAATGAAACTAGACCATTCTCTTACACCATACACAAAGACAAACTTAAAATGGATGAAAGATCTAAATGTGAGACAAGATTCCATCAAAATCCTAGAGGTGAACACGGGCAACACCATTTTTGAACTTGGCCACAGCAACGTCTGCAAGATACATCTATGAGGGCAAGGGAAACAAAAGTAAAAATGAACTATTGGCACTTAAGATAAAAAGCTTCTGCACAACAAAAGAAATAGTCAACAAAACTAAAAGACAACCTACAGAATGGAAGAAGATATTTGCAAATGACCTATCAGATAAAGGGCTACTATCCAAGATCTATAAAGAATTTATTAAACTCAACACCAAAGAAACAAACAATCATGAAATAGGCAAAAGACATGAACTGAAATTTCACCAAAGAAGACAGACATGGCCAACAAGCACATGAGAAAATGCTCCGCATCACTTGCCATCAGGGAAATACACATCAAAACCACCATGAGATACCACCTCACACCAGTGAGAATGGGGAAAATTAACAAGACAGGAAACAACAAATGTTGGAGAGGATGTGGAGAAAGGGGAACCTTCCTGCACTGTTGGTGGGAATGTGAACTGGTGTAGCCACTCTGGAAAACTGTGTGGAGGTTCCTCAAAGAGTTAAAAACAGATCTGCCCTACGACCCAGCAATTGCACTGCTGGGGATCCACCCCAAAGATTCAGATGCAGTGAAACGGCAGGACACCTGCACCCCAATGTTTATAGCAGCAATGTCTACAAGAGCTAAACTGTGGAACGAGCCTTGGTGCCCATCGACAGATAACTGGATAAAGAAGATGTCGCCTATGTACACATTGGAATATTCCTCAGCCATTAGAAACGATGAATACCCACCATTTGCTTCCACGTGGATGGAACTGGAGGGTATTTTGCTGAGTGAAGTAAGTCAATCAGAGAAAGACAAACATTATATGGTCTCATTCATATGGAGAATATAAAAAATAGTGAAAGGGATTAAAGGGGAAAGGAGAGAAGATGAGTGGGAAATATATGTGAGGGAGACAGCACATGAGAGACTCCTAACTCTGGAAAACAAACAAGGGGTATTGGAAGGGGAAGTGGGTGGGGGGATGGGGTAACAAGCTGATGGGCACTGAGGGGGGCACTTGGTAGGATGAGCACTGGGTGATATGCTGCTATATGTTGGCAACTCGAACTCCAATAAAAATATATACAAAAATAAAATAATAAAAATATCCCTGCTATGTATGGAAGAAAAATTAATTTTTTTTCCACCTAAGGATATTTGAAGATAATTTAAAATTTAAATTAATTTTAATTAATTTTAATTAGATTTTAAAAATTTATTTTAAATTACAATTTCACCATTGATTTTTCTTTGCATCTTGTCAAAACTTATTAACTATATTTGTGTTTTTCCTGGACTCTCTATTATTTTGCCAATACTCTTTTCTTCATTACTGAAGCTTTTGAGGGAGCCATTAAACATATAATCTGTGTCCTCCAAGTTCTTCATTTTTTTGTCAGCTATACCAGATTTTATGCTTTCAGTTTAAATTCATATATATCTACAAAGTAACTTGCTGTGATTTTGATTGGGATTGAATCGAATATGTAGCTCAAGTTGGCAAGAACTGATACCCTAACAATATGGAATATTCCAATTCAGTACATGTACAAAGAATATTTCCTCATTTATTTATGTGATTTCTTTCATCAATGTTCTGTTATTCCCACATATAATTCAGTACATATTTTGTTAGATTTATACCTATTTTTAGTGCTATGCTAAAATGTCTTTGTAAAAATTTCAAATGACATTTGTTCATAACTAATATATTAGAAATTAATTTAATTTTGTATTGTATTTATTTATTTGATTTTATAAGGAGAACAGGCTCCCCAGGGAGCAGGGACCCTTATGTGGGGCTCGATCTCGGAACCCTGGGATCACAACCTGAGCTGAAGGCAGACACTAAACCAACAGAGCCACCCAGGAGCCCCAACACTTTTGTATTTTAACGTTGTGTTCCAAAATGTGCTACCTCAAATCCAAGCATTTTGATGTAGATTCTCTTCAGATTTCTACATAGATCATCATGTTATCTAAAAAAATAATAATTACTTCTCAGAAGTTTTTATTTCTTATATTTTTATTACACTGTCTAGAATTTCCAGTATGATGTTGAACAGAAAAGGTGAAGAAGACTTTTTGCTTTGATCTCATTTTAGGAGAAAGGCATCCAATTTCTCACTATTTACTATGATGTTAGCCCTACGTGTTTTGTAGAGATTCTTTATTAAATTGGAGGTTCCTCATTATCCCTTGATCATGGTAATTTATTTTTCAATTATAAGCAGGTAAAGATCTTATCAAATACTCTGTCTCACTTTATATCATTAGTTTGTATTATTCTGTTTTTTGATATAATGGTTTACCCTGATTGATTTTCAAATGTTTAACCTCCCATATGTAGCTGGAAAAAGATTCACCAAGTTCTGATGTCTAATTTTTTTGAGGCATGTTGGATTTAATTTGCTAATATTTTGTTAATATTTTCTATCTATCTTTATAAAAAGTTATTGAGTTGTGATTTTATTTTCCAGTATTTTTTCTAATATTTATCTGATTTTGATATTAGGGTAATGTGCATTCATAATGAGTTAGGATGTATCCTTGCTGCTTTTATTATCTAGCATAGATTGTATAAAATTGGTAATATATATTTTATATTCCTTAAATATTTGGTAGAATTGATCTGTGCAAACGTCTGGGCTTTGTGTTTTGTTTTGGAAAGGTTATTTGTGGATTCAACTTCTTTATAATACATATCAGCCTATTTCTGTGTGAATTTTAGTAGTTTGTGTCTATAAAAATATATATATATTATTCCATCCAATTGTCAAAACTGTGAGCATGGAGTATTCCTTTATTATTTATTTAATGGGCAAGAGATCAGTGTCTCTCCCCTCCTCTCCCATCTCTTTCAATTAGTCCACTAGAGTTTATCAATTGGTGTTTTCAAAGAATCCTCTTTTGGCGTCATTGATTTTTCTCCATTTCTGTTTTCAATTTCATTGGTTTTTGCTTTTTCATTATTTGTCTTCATTTTGCTTTAGTAGTAGTTTTTCTCTTTAGTTTCCTAAGTTAAAGCCTATTTTGTGTCTTTTCTAATGTATGCATTTAGTGCTATAAAGTCCTTTCTAGGCATTTGTTTCCCTGCATCCTATTTTCATTAGTGACATTTTTGTTTTAAGGACAGTCAAATTTCTCTCAAATCTTACACAAATGTGTCATTTGAAGTACATTGTTTATTTTCCAAATACTTGCAGATATTACAGCTTTCTTTTGAGTTCATTTAATTCCATTGTTATCTAAGAACATAGTTTGTGTCCTTTGTGTAATTTTACATGTTTAGTTGTGTTCTCAGAGCTAAAATGTGTACTGTCTTAGTGAATATTCTATGTGAGAATGTGTATTCTGTTGTTGGATGAAATATTCTACAAATGTCAAGTTGATTGAGTTAGTTGATAGTGCCATTCAGGTCATACATATTTTTATTGATTTTTTTCAGCCTGACAGGCCAGCTGTATTGGACAGAAACATGTACATGTTGTCAACATTAATACTGGATTTGTATTTAATGATGAATATTTTTTTCCTTTCTCCTTCCAGAAGTATAAAGGGATCTCTCTTATATTTTCACTGGAAGGACATGGTGATTACTATTGGAAGGAAAACCAAAGAAGTGTTGGGACCCTCCTAGGATATGGTCTGCAAATACTTTGCCTTTTCCTGAAAGTCCACATTCACCCTTAGAAGTTCAACAATTACCATTTGAGTATTCCTATCAACTCAGGCCTTAAGTGGCTTCTGATCTAGGCACGTGGACTTCGTGTCTCTCTGGATGCTTCTGTCTCTCAAGACTTCAGGATGGCATTTTTCCCAAAAACCTCAGTTCTTTGATGGACCCAAGACAATCATTACTTTTAGTTTTTCCAGCTTTCTCTTATAAAGATGAGGGTGACAACTTCCAAGCTCTTTATAGGTCATAGCTGAAACCATAAGTCCCAACACTAGAATTTTCCTCTAAATTATAATTTTAAACAACATTTTAAACAACTTAAGGGGAAAACAGATAATCCTTTGTATTTACTCAGATATTTGGCATTCTGTATCCACTTAATTTTTCCCAAAGGTCCATACTTACCTCTGGTATTCTGTTCCTCCATCTCTGGCTTCTTTCAAAATGTTTTTATTGTCTTTGGATTTTCAGCAGTTTGATCATGACATGTCTATGATTGGTTCACTTTGAATTTGATCTTACCAGTCCTTTTAAGTTACACTTTTCCCTAATTTTGGAAAATTTCAGCCATTTTTTTTTTTCAAATACCGTTGTGTTCCAATTCCTCACTGACCCATTGAGGCATGCTCCAGTTGCTCATTTCTTAGAACTTTGGTCTCAGAGTTTCTGAAGTCTTTTCTTTCTCTGCATTTTTTTCCTTTGTGCCTCTCCTAGTGCATAATTTATCAATTTTGAAGTCCTTGATATTTTTTGTTATGTACATTCTGCTATTAAGTCCAGCATTATATTTTTAAATAAAAAATTCTAGTTTTCTTCCCAGAATTGTTTTTACTTTCTTTTATGAGATTTCCTATCTTCTCACTTATTATTTTTTGTGTGTGTATTCTCTTTTGCTCAAAGAACATGGTTGTAGGAGTTGCTTTGAGATTTTTTTCCTGATAGCTACACCTAAGTAATCAAGCATTGCTTGGTTTGATTTTTTCCCTTGAGAAAAGGTCAACATTATCTTTTTCTTCTTATTTTTTTTTTAGATTGTAACCTGAGCATTGTGATTATACCTTTAGACTCTAGCATGTTGGGGTTTCTATTTTAGCAATCATTCTTGTAAAGAGACAGTCTTAAAGCTATCTCACTTTCTGTGAGCAGTAGATCACATTCCACTTTGACATTTTTAATATGTTGTTTTGGGTCTCTTCTGTGTATGCATAGTTCAGGGACAAGACTGAGAATTTTATGAATCTTCTCATAGGGATTTGAAATACTCTTCTTTGGTTCCTCTCTCTCCCTTGGAGTCTCTTGTCTCTCTCCATCTTGCCTGGGCGATTCTTCCAGTTTTTCTCAGTCCAGAAAGATGGTAAAATTTCTATCCTGGTATCTTTTCAGGTTAGCAACTGAGGCTTGCCCTGGGGAAAAAGTCACAAAAAGAAACAAACAGAAAACAGAAAAATAAAATTCTCAGCTCCTGGCTGGTAGACAATCCTCGATGGCTCTCTGACAATTTGCTAAATCTTTCAAACAACTATGAGAGCCATTTTGGTAAATAAAAGTAGCAGATGCTCACTTAAACTTGGATTTCGAGTACACAATGAGTAACTTTTAGTGCAGATGTATCACAAATATTGTAGGGGATATATTTATACTAAAATAACTTGTTTACCTGAAAATCATATTTAATTGGGTATTCTCCATTTCATCTGAAACCCTACAAGCAAATACACTGAGAGTTTGTATTTAGAAATCTTTTCATGCATTTGTTTATACAACAAATAGCTTTGGAATATGAAGATAGTGTCTCTCTCTGAAAGAAGCAAGTATATTTACTAACTGGTATAATAATAATATCTTCCTCTGCATAATGAATAGCTGTGTTTGCAGCCTATTATAAGAGATTCAATCTTTAGTCTCAGAATTCCTTAGCTCAAATGTAAGCCTATTTCGTATGCACTAGCCACCTGTTCTCCTCTACACTGCTGTCTTATTGCTTTGTATTCTTTTATTTTAACCAGAATTTATAGTTATCATTGGGTAGGATTAGCTTTAGTTTGTGTACACACTTATAGCAGAACTGGAATTCATAATCTGGAGGTTTTAACATATCTTTTACAATATTTCATAGAAAAAATAGAAAATCTATATACAGGTATAGATTATTTGCACAACAGTATTAGCCATTTTACATTAATTGAAAAATATACTCAACCACTGCAGAAAATTTATATTTTTGATGGGCACTGAGGGGGACACTTGGCGGGAATGAGCACTGGGTGTTATGCTATATGTTGGTAATTGAACTCCAATAAAAAAATTTAAAAGAACACTTATATTTTAACTGTAAATAGAATACTCACTAAAGTAGAATGTATCATTTAGGTCTAAGAAATTCAAATGCATTAAAATCATACCTATGTCTGACCAGAACAGAATATAACTAATAATCAATAACAATAGGAAATATCAAATTATTTTAAAATTAAGCAATAATAATCAAATTTAATAGCTTATAAACTTTCCTCTTCCTAAATTTTCCAATTTATTTTTACTAAAACAAACTTGACATACAGATTTCTCCACGCTGCCCAGACTCTTGGAGTCCTTTTTTTAAAAAAATAATTTTGAAAAAAAGTCTTCAATCGCCAGTATACCACAGTGTAAGAATATAAACCAAATCTTATTGTTGAGTAAACATTAAACTTCTGTGTTAAATGGACATAAATGTTTCTAAAAGTTATCCCTCATCTTCAGCCCTTTACCTTGTTGGAGACCAATGAGTGTCTTTAGGCCAGCACAGTGTTCACCCACTTTGTGTAGCGCTGTTTCACACTATATTAGATTGCTGTTGTATTAGGGCAACCCAATCTATTGAACCAGAATGGCTGGGGGTGGCTCAAATAATTTTTTTTTAAAATTACCCATTGCGGGGATCCCTGGGTGGCTCAGCCGTTTATTGCCTGCCTTTGGCCCAGGGTGCAATCCTGGAGTCCTGGGATCGAGTCCCAGTGGGGCTCCCGACATGGAGCCTGCTTCTCCCTCTGCCTGTCTCTCTGCCTGTCTCTCTCTCTCTCTCTCTCTCTCTCTTTCTCTATGTCTATCATGAATAAATAAAATTTTTTTAAAAAAATCTTTAATTAAAAAAAATACCCATTGTTTCTTTCTATGCACACTGAAACTTTTTAAAATATATATATTTTTTATTTTTATTTATGATAGTCACGGAGAGAGAGGCAGAGACACAGAGGGAGAAGCAGGCTCCATGCACCGGGAGCCCAACGTGGGATTCGATCCCGGGTCTCCAGGATCGCGCCCTGGGCCAAAGGCAGGCGCTGAACCGCTGCACCACCCAGGGATCCCCACACTGAAACTTTTTTCTGGAGGAAAGGCTCCAAGCATAGCCATGCTTTAACATTTTTTTCACGTAACTGTGTCCAAAAAATCAAAAATGGTTAGCCTGGCTTCAAGGGCTAGAGGTTGTTATTAAAATTAGTTAGGATATAAGTATCTATATACATTTTAAAAATCAGAAGCTAAGGAAATGGGGAAAAGAAAAAGCCATAACAGTGAGAAGTGACCTAAGAAATTACATGTTGTTAGCATCCATGAGGTTGAGTTGGAATGTTGTTTTCCAAATCTCCTGATTATGTTTGGTCTCCTCTGCATTTTGATTAGTTCTTCTGAAATTGTGACAAAATTTGTGAGAGTATTACAAATTGTCTAATATTCTGAAAGCATGTCCTTCACTCTCAGGATCTGATTTTATGCTGTTTTTATCCTACAGGGTTTCTTTCAACTTTGTCAGATTACGCTTGGAACACAAGACCCGCTGCACTTCTGTTTTTGGGAGGGCATCTAGTTAGAGACTTTCTCCTAGGATATTTTTAAATACTTTATGTTAAGGCTACCACAAGAAGAAATTATTCAGAAACAGTTTAAAGATGTGAAACCCTTGCCTAATGTAGTCCTAGAGTGCCAAGAGAGAAAAGCACACCTTCATATGTGCTTGGCATATATTTAGAGAAACCATGCCAAACAAGCTTAATTTTGTGTGACTCAAGACTTTTACTGTGAAACCTCATTTCCTCCCCATCTATCACAGAAGAACTTTCCCTTGGTTTCAGAGGTTATTATTAACCATGCCTTTCCTATTCCAATAGAAATGGTCAGAAATACTTCACTTGCCCACCAGTAAAATAAGTTTGTTGAACTCTGTGCTGTTTACTTAAATATGCAGAATGTATCATTCATGCTCTGTTGGTTAGAGGTAGTTTGCTGCAAACATTATAGGTTTTTATTAAGCAAAGTCTGCTTAATTCATGCTGTGCTAAATGAAGTAGGTGGCGGCTGTTCAATTTAGCCAATTAGTGGCCAGAGTCATTTTGGAAAACACTAAAGGACCAAGAACCCCTCATTAAATTTTATTTATAACAAGGACAGGGGAGGGAAAGGATCATGAAACATCCCACTGCATAAATCCTAAAGATCTGGAATGCCTTAAACATTAAACAGACTCATCATTTCATACAGGAGTATGGTGGATTTAAATTAGTGTACAATTACACATGTCCTAAGTTGAAACCAGTTGTACATACACCTATTCTTTGGGGTTTATAAATCTTTTTAAATAACTTAACTAACTTACGTGATCAAGTATGTTGATGTCACTTAATACTCTAGTGATCATAGAAAGAATATATTCTACTTATTTATTTTGTATTCAGTTTAATAAAACCCAATGAACTATTTAGTCTATGTCAAGCCATGAGACAGAAGTTAGAAACACATAGTTCCTAACTCATAAAGAGTCTTCCAGTACAGAGAATGTAAAGCTAGAAGAACAGTGCAAGACCTTGGTGAAGTACTCTTCCTTACATTAGAACTTCAATCATAGCAAAAATACAGTTCTGGTCTAACCTCAGAGTGTAAGACCAAAAACAAAACAAAACAAAACAAAAACCAAAAACCAAAACCAACACACACACACATAATAAACTTATTTTAGAAAGTTGGTTGACTGGGGACAGATATAAAGGAAAGTATTAATTCCTTGTTTCTGCTGTTTGCACAGAAAACTGTTGGAACAATACTCCTCTTTGCCACCAAATATTGGTCCCCAGTACCAGGGTTAGGACCTAAAGAATCAGTGAGTTTGAGGAAAGGAACTGAACTTGGCTTGCTCAGCTTTTCCTTGTCTCGGGTAATAGTTGCCTGAAGAAAAGAAATGAGCATCTCTATTTTTCTATACTTAGTTTATAGGATGAAACTCCTATTCAATAGTAATTTTAGTGCCACTTGCAACTAGGTGACTCATTGGTCTCTTAACTATTCCAAACTCAGACCAGGAACAGGTAGGGAAATGTATTGCGTTCCCAAGTTTCCGAAGACAGTCTGTCAATGTGTCCAACACATCTAGGTTCACTTTCTCATCCCTGCTTCCCCAATGAGACCAGATTAATAAATTGGCAGTTGTTCAGCATTTGCAGTCCAGGGTCAAATTCAAAAGGGCTCCCACCTCTCAAATAAGAGCATTCTATCCAGTCCATAAATAGAATGAAGAAAGGACCAAGCTCACTCTCTACATTTCTCCTTTTCCTCCTCCTTCTCCTGCTGCAGCTGTTGCCTCTTTTCTTATTCTTGATCCTAAGCCCCAAGAGTTGAATCCCTATAAGTAAGTGCAAAATTCATATGCTTTCTTTCATTGTTGAAGTTTCTCTAAAGCCTAAGACTTTTATGATATAGGAGTTAACAAGAAATGAGCCTTAATAATTTCTGTTCTTTATCTCATAGCTACAATTAATATTCTAAAATCACTTTTTTGAGGTATGATTGGCATGTAAAAAAATCGTCTATATTTTATACAACTTGATGAGTTTAGGGATGAATGTACACCCATGAAACCATCAAGTCCATAGACCTATCCATCTGCTCACAAGTTTCCTTCTGCCCTGCCCCCTCTATTTTGTAGAAATTATTTTGTGTTAATGCTTAAATGGTCTACCTTCTTAGGAAATACGAAGTATACAATGCAGTATTGTTAGCGATTGGCACTATGCTTTGTGGTATATCTCCAGAACTTAATTATCCTGTAAAACTGATTTTTTAAAACTCTTTGACTATCAACTCCACAAAGTTTAAAACATCTGTCACATCGGGCTCCCTGCATGGAGCCTGCTTCTCCCTCTGCCTATGTCTTTGCCCCCACCCCCGACCTCTGGGTGTCTCATAAATAAATAAAATTTTAAAAATATATATTAAAATCGGTAGTATATCCTCTGTACTCCAAGTAAATTATATGATTTGTTTAGATTTGCTTCAGCAAAGTGTGCATACATAGAATGCAAAAATCCTAGTGTTTCAATTAAGAAAAATGTGTATATTCTCCAAACTAAAGAAGAAAGTGCAAAATAGCTAAACAAATAAAAATTGCTATGATAAGGGAAATCTAGAACCCCAGGTGGGTAATTCATCCAGTAAATATTTTGTTCAGAACGCTATGTAAGAGATTGGAGTCAGTGTTGAAAGACAAATTTGGAAGAAATATGCATTTTGTGAACTTATTAAAAACATTCTAGCCTATATCATCAAGTTAGAGGAGGCTTTGTGAGGAATGGTATCTGATGTCAGTAAGGTGAGTTGAAATTAAGTAGAGGAAAGCCTAAGACTATATACCTTCATAAAATGGAAGGAAAATCAATTTGGCTGCCTCATTGACAGTGAGAAAATTGGGGACAAAAGTTTAAGGATTAGGTGAGGCCAATGATGATTCAAGATTTGTAATAATCCATTGTAGGTATTTTTAAAATCTCTGACACAACTGGTAACCAATGAAGCTTGCAAACAAGGGACTGAGTGTCGATGAGGAGATCAGCAACACAAAAACGTTAGTGGGTGAATTGTTATAGTTGGCAGAATGAAAAATATATTTATTTTTTACATCTTTAAAAACTCATTTAAGTAAATAATACTGCAGTGAGGTATTCTTAGTTCTGTTCATGCTGCCTACTGCTACTGTACTTATGCCACTGTGAAGGTACAGTAAGATAAACACAAAACCATGTTTTGTTCATGCATCAGTGAAACATGGGGAATATTTGCTTGTTAGCAGGAGTGCCACTTTTGAGAGAAAGAGAGTGCATGCATGAGGTGAGTGGGGTCAGAGGGAAAGAGAGAGAAAGAGAATCTTGAGCAGGCTCCACACTCAGCACAGAGCCTGATGTGGAGCTCAATCTCATGACCCTGAGATCATGACCTGAGCTGAAATTGAGTCACACACTCAATCAACTGAGCCACCCACCCACTCCAGGAGTAGCAAGTTTGACCCAATTATTTTCAAACAGAAATAAAATTAAGGTACTTGGGTTTTTTCTTTATAAATAATTAATAACTATATCAACCATATCTGTAATTACTTTTAGATACCTTATAAGAACTAATAAATTGATAATCCACGAAAATATACATATATAATGTTAGAAATTAAGAACATATACAATTTCAACATATCTTCTATACAGTGTCCTCCTGACTCAGGACCTTTCCTTCATCTTTTCTAAAAGCTTAGAAAGAAATATATACTATAAATATGAAGAACAATCAAGTCAAAGTTAAGATCCCATCAATCCTAAGTTTTTCATGCAAAAAAACAAGAATTACCAAACATTTTCAAGTAAATGAATTATGACCAAATGAATATTTTTTGGCTGGAAAATTTATGGCTGACTGACTTAAAGATGCTATTTTTTAATCCAGAAAAGAGTTAAAACACAGAGTTGCTTTTCTCCATTGAAATGCGTTTGCACCTGTGTCAAAATCAGTCAGGCTTATTTGTGTGGAACTACGTTCTGGCTTTTAATTCTGTCCCATTGATCTCTGTGTCTATATGTCTGTAAATACCACACAGTGTTGATTATTGCAGCTATATAATTAGTGTTGAAATTGGATAGACTGTTTTCTTCCACTTTTTTTTTCAAAATTGTAGCTATTTTTGACATTACATGCAAATGTTAGAATTTTGAATATATTTTGCTGTCTAGAATGTCTGTCTTAATGTTTTTTTTTTTTAAGATTTTATTTGAGAGAGAGTGAGAGAGAGCAAGAGTGTGAGAGCACAACAAGCGAGCATGAGTGAGAACAGGAGCAAGAGTGGGGTGAGGGGCATAGGGAGAGGAAGAAGCTGACTCCGTGTTGAGCACGAAGCCTGATAGAGGACTTGATCTCAGGACCCTGGGATTATGACCTGAGCTGAAGGCAGACGCTTAACCAGCTGAGCCACTCAGGTGCTCCTTAATGAGCTTTTAATAGGATTTTGTTAGATTTGTGCATTAATTAGAGGACAACTGACATCTTTACTGAGTCTTTCACTTCCTGAAAATAGTATCTCTTTTTATTTAGATCTTCTTTGACTTCTTTCTTTAGAACTACATAGTTTTTAGCACAGAGGCTCTGGACATGTTTATTAGATTGGTACCTATTTAAATTTCTAGCAATCATAAATGACATTGTAGCTCTTCCCGGGTACACATGTTCATTGCTAGAATATATAAATAAATTTTTATGTTGACTCTGTATTCTAATACCTTGCTGAGCTTGTTCATTAGTTCTGTTTGTTTGTAGGTTTGTTGGTGTTTTCCATGCTGATGATCGTGTGAGAATATGGACAGATTTATTTCTACTTGATTTGTATTCCTTTGATTGCCTTAGTACTAGAATTTCTGGCACTGCTTTGAATTAAAGTAATGAGAGTGAACATCTTTGTTTTGTTCCTCCTTTTAGGGGAAAGCATTCAGTCTTTTACCATTCAGTATGTTAGCCCTGGGTTGTTTTTAGATATACTTTATCAAGTTGAAGTTACTGTCTATTTCTACTTTTCTGAGAATTTTTATCTTAAGTGGGCATCGGATTTTGTCAAATGATTTTTCACTGATAGGGTTGTATGATTTTCTTCTTTATCTTGCTAATGTGGTGGATTACTTTTGTTGCTTTTTGAATAATGTACGTACCTTGCATCTCTGAAATGTCTCAGTTGGTCATGGAGTATAAGTCTATATACGCCAGTAATTCTTATTGATAAATTGCACTTCTTAACACTTTATTAAAATTTTTATATCTCTATTTATGAAGATTATGAGCCTGGAGTTTTCATTTCTAACACTTGCTTCATAAAATGAGTTGTGTTCCTCCCATGAGGATCTTTTCTTATATCATTTGTTTTGTAGGTGTTAATCCTCAACTATAATTGTAGATTTGTCTACTTTTTTCAGTTCTATTGTCTGTGGCTTTCAATATTTTACAACTCTGATATTTGGGGCATATACACATAAGGTTGCCATATATTCTGGTGGATTGACAGTTATTATATAATCCCCTTCTGGTAATTTTTGTTACTGCATAATCTAGAAATTGTATCTAATATTTTAGTCATCATATTTTTCATTTCTGATATTTCCATTTCATTTTTTGTTCTGAGACTTGCTATTCTTCTGTTGAGGCTTTCTATTTTGTTTCAAGAATGTTCATAATAGTGGGGCACCTCAGTGACTCGGTTAAATGTCCAGTTCTTGGTTTCTGCTCAGAACGTGATCTCAGGTGGTGGGACTGAGTCCTGAATTAGCCTCAGCAAGGGGTTTGCTTGAGATTCTCTCTCCCTCCCCCTACTCACACACCATTCAGATAATGAATGAGTGTCTGTCATAGCTTATATAAGTATTTTGCCATGGCTTCTCTAAAACCTTTGTTAGACAATTCTAACATCGCTACCATCTTATTGTTGGCATCTGGTTTTTGTTTTTGTTATTGTTTTTTTTAATTTAAAGTTTTCTTGGTTCTTGGTATGAAACTGGTTTTTACGGATGCCTGGTTGGCTCAGTGGTTGAGCAGCTGCCTTTGGCTCAGGGTGTGATTCTGGGGTCCTGGGATCAAGCACCGCATCAGGCTCCCTGCCCGGAGCCTGCTTCACCCTCTGCCTATGTCTCTGCCTCTTTCCCTGTGTCTCTCATAAATAAATAAAATCTTTTCTAAAAATGAAAATGAAATGGCATTTTCATATTATTATAAGAATCTCGAGCTTATTTCAATATTTTGTTTTATCAGGCTTGTTTTGTCAGCTGTGATGGGAGAGGGTAGAGAGAGATGCTCCATGCAGATGGAGATAGTTGCATTTCTCCAACTTGCCCTCCATTTCCCCTAAGTAGGTAGATTCCTCATTATTGCTGAGGGAGGATATGAGTTCTGACTTCACATGTAGCACCCACTAGGTATGGGAGTGGGTGGGTATTATGAGCTAGTGGTGACTGAAACCCTGGCTCCTTCCTTGACCTTCACTGCCAGAAACAGATAGGTGCCTTATTACATGAAGTTGGAGGTCTAGACTCCCCATTGGCTCTTTGTTTGGGATAAGTGGAGTTAGAAGCAGTCCTCTTCGTGATGCTTGTCTGAATCATTGTCTAAAAATTTTCTGCCTTTTAAAAGATATTGTCCAAAGGGCTGCCCCCTTCTTCCTCATGTAGCTAGAGATGGCAGGCTTTTATTGCTTGTTTTTTTCACGTGCCCATTGTTGTTTCTGGGTAGATCATTTCTTCAGATCTAAATTATTAACATACCTGGCACTTAGGACACAAAAAGGAAACCTGGGAACACATCACCATATTCTTTGGTTTGGGATATTTCTAGTTGGTTTGCTGTCTTCTCACCTTTTAAAGTTTATTATATTACTTATAATGTATAGTTTTTAGTTGTGTTTAGTAGCAAGAACAGGAAAATCTATGTCTACTCCTTGGTAGCATCTAATCTCACATATTTGATAGTCCAAATACGTGTTGTGTTTGTTTTTTTTAATATCTCATCCTGTACTTCATAAAAATATTTTATAGAAGAGAAGGAATTCAGCTAAGTTGAAAAGGAAAATAGTAGCACTTTAAAAGCAATTTATACTTTTGAAAAATCTTCCATTTACCAGTTTTTGTGTTTTTTTTATTTTTTTTAATTTGTTTATGATAGTCAGCGAGAGATAGAGAGAAGCAGAGACACAGGTAGAGGGAGAAGCAGGCTCCATGCACTGGGATCCCGACGTGGGATTCGATCCCGGGTCTCCAGGATCGCGCCCTGGGCCAAAGGCAGGCGCCAAACCGCTGCGCCACCCAGGGATCCCCCATTTACCAGTTTTTGTACCTGCAATGTGGAATCAGTTTAGCGATCATAAAATAAATAAAACTTACTTAACAGGAGAATGGAATACCATAAATCCCCAACAATTTTTTTCCTAAAATATAATTGCCCCACTGCTATAGACACATATTTATATGTATGAGATACTTTTAGGAAAAAAAAATTACTTTGACTATCATATGGTAGTTAACAATTTGGGGTCAAATTATTTTACTTGTTATGATTCATTTCAATTTTTGTAACAGTACAAACAATCATTAAAAAAAATGTGATAGGGGCTGCCTGGATGGCTCAGCGGTTTAGCGTGGCCTTCTGCCCAGTGCATGATCCTGGAGACCCAGGATCGAGTCCCACATCGGGCTCCCGGTGTGGAGCCTGCTTTTCCCTCTGCCTGTGTCTCTGCCTCTCTCTCTCTCCTCTCTGTGTATTCTAATGAATAAATAAAATCTTTTTTAAAAAATTGTGATAAATCCAACATCTAGTAACTATGACGGGATAGGTATATTTTTATCTTCCAAGATTGCTGTGATCTAAAATTGATGTAATATTTTGAAAGATCTGTACAATCATTTCCTAAAACAAATGAAGTTCAGGACATTCTGATGCTCACTGCTATCCCTAAGCTCCTTTTAACCCTCTCTTCACCTCCCCTCTGCTACACATATGGCTTATTAGTGAAATCATTCATCAGTTTTAAATATCACATGATGTATTTTATGTTTGAAAAGTGTTATAATTCTTCAAATGTTTGGAATTTAAATGATTTACATGTATTCTTTGATTCTTGAATAGTTTTTACACTAAATTATTAGTAAAATGTTAACTCAAAGCTCTTTTAAAACCAGTAGATTTATAACCTTGAACATATTGTTTAACCTCTATAAGCCTCAGTTACCTTTTCCATAAAATGAGAAAACCAGAACTGGATCATATATAAGGTTTTTGGTTTTGTTTAAATATGCTAATTTATTTTAAAATCCTCCATCAAAAAAGGTTATATTTGGGAAAGTTATTTTTAAATGAAATTAATGCTCTTATGGAAAAATACTATAAATTTTAGATTCTATATTTTTATGTAATAGTCCTCATGACTGCTTTCAGTCAATTTTTTTCAGATAAATAATGTAATTCAGTGTCTCTACATCACTCAAGTATTCCTTCGCTTTCTGTATCTTGAATTTCTGATTCATCTAATTTTATTTTTCAGAGTAATGTATTTATTGTCTCAGAATGTGAGTGTGTAAAGAGAGGGCTGCAGGGAAAGAAAGAGTAATGAGGGACACTAAAGATAACACAGATAATACTGGACTCAACCACTTAGTTGATCAACTGCTATAAAAAGCAAGTAGAGAAATGAATGGCGGGATCTGCTCCAAACATGGAGAAAGCATAGGTGTGGTACATGAAAGGATGGTAAAAATTAACATATTTCTTCATTTCTCTGTCCTGTAGTAAAGAATCTGGCAAAGTGGTTTATTTTTTTTTTAAGATTTTATTTATTTATTCATGAGAGACACAGAGAGAGAGGCAGGCTCCATGCCGGGAGCCCTATGTGGGACTCGATCCCGGGACTCCAGGACCATGCCCTGGGCCAAAGGCAGGCATTAAACCACTGAGCCATCCAGGGATCCCCCAAAGTGATTTATTTTTAAAGGGCAAACCAGATATACAGGTGGCAGCAGATAATTTTTATCTACTTTTGTCATTTAAAGTTTGAGCTACTGGGCTGCTGTGTTAGTATTCAGGTGAACATACAAATGTGCATGTATATTCTCAATAAACTTATTTTTTTCTTGTTGAGTGAAAAAATTATAGTCCGCTATTTGACCAGTCTTGAACTGAGTGGACACTCAAATATCTGTTGAATGAATGGATGAGTACCCCATTCCATAGCTTAGGCCATATATTTTTATTCTACACAAATGTAAGCAAATCCATGTTAAAAAAGGGAGCCATTCCAAACTGAAGCATACAGTCCTATCTCAGAGTACATCAGAGTTGAAGCAGACAGCTTCGCAAATTAGCCAACATTTGAAGTATGTTCACAGTGCATATAAGAATAAAGCACTGAAAGAAATCTCTTGTCTTTTTATTCTAGGTAGTTTCTGATCTCACCTAAGTTTTCTGAAAATACAGCTTTGTAGATCTAGCATTGTGAGGACATTTTTGATATACAGTCATTCACACTCAGTGATATAAAGGCATTGTAAATTTGTCAGTTGTCAAACCACTTTGCCCAAAGTGAATTAATGAGAGTTTAAAGAACCATGGCTGGGATAGGGTTTTTATGTCTTTGGTAAGAATTACTTACTAAAAGGCATGTGACAATTACAGAAAGATAGGAAGGAGGCCAATAATAGCATATGAAAAATTGGTATTTAATTTCTCTTAACACACATACACATGAACATACATGCACTCACCTGTAAAATTAAGATGGGAAATTAAAGATCTTAGAGGATGTACAAAATGTTAAATTAAAAATCTTGGAGGATGTACAAAATGTTATGATTACTGAGGGAGTTTAGCAAGGTTGTTTGAACACAGGATCAATGTATAAAAATAAATGCACATCTATAAACTAGCAATTGTACTGAAAATATAAAATACCTAGGAGTAAATTTGAAAAAAAATATGTAATTGCTCTCTATGAAAACTACATAACATTATTAAAAAGGACTAAAGAAAACCTAAATAAGACAAATACTTTGTAAATTAGAACATAGTCAGGATGCTCTCCAATTTCATATATAAATGCAAGGTGTTCAAAGTTTAAATCCCAGTAGGCTTTACTAATGCATTTGACAAGCTGATTCTAAAACTCACAGGGAAGTGCAAAAGACCTAGAATAGCCAAAGCAACTTTGAATAAGTGTATTAACATGACCAGATTTCAAATGCTGATGCCACTCAGCCCTGGAAAAGGACACAGATATTTCAGTCTAAACAACATTCCTTTGTTATTGAAATAAACCAAGTTTTCACTAAGTTATATTTTCTTTACCTACCTTGCTGATGTAAGGGAAGTTTGAGTCCCTGACATTTGTTACAGGAATTTCTTTACTCAATTTTCTGTTTCTGTATTTTACTTCTTCCTCTCATTAACTAGGATAAATTTTACAGAGTACAAAGCATAGACCTTAACATGGTTTAGGCTTTGATAAATGTATAAACTTATTAAAACTAACAACAAACAAATCAAGATACAAACTATTTTAATCACCTTAAAAATTCCCTCAAAAAGTGTTCCTTTTCAAGATTGGAGGGGAGGGAATGTTATAGAGACTTTTTTACATTACCATATGTTTTAGAATAAAATTGCCAAACTCTAAAGGCAAACAAAAATCTGGGAATGTGATGTAGATTGCACTATAACTATAGATCCAGCTAAGGAACAATGACAGCTTGATAATACGGTCATAAAATCCACTAGCATGGTATATATTTCTATTTAAATTAGGAGTTGGCAAACTTTTCTGTAAGGAGTGATTAAATGTTCAGGATTTGTGGGACACATGTCCTCTCAATTATAAATACATATGTTCATGCATGTGTGTCATATATATGATATATATATACACACACATATATATCATAATAAAAATGTAAATGTCTCAGTTTGCAGACCATACATGCACAGACAACGGTCCAGATTGGTCTGTAAGCTATATTTTGCCAAACTTTGACTTGAATCATTGTAAGTTACACTTTACAATATTTGTACTTTTCAGGGAAAAGTCTTGCGCATCATTGGCAAATGTATTTCTCAGATTACAGTTTTGGCATTAGTACAAAAGACATTGTTTTGCATTCAATTTCCTAAGTTTCTGTTGCTAGTAAATAGAAGAACAAGTAATTATTATATTGATTTTGTGTCCTACACCTTGATTAATCACTTAAAGTAGCTTTTTACACAATTCCTCATCTGTGTACAAAATTAACTCTTCTATGGATAATGGCAATTTTAATTCTACCTTTGTGTCTTTGTTTCTTAAATCATTGCATCGATCAGCATTTGTTATGGTACTAGCTGTAGTTTTCTCACATGATTTTTATTGAAAACTATAAGTTCTTCCCTAAATTGCTCTCAGTTTTTTTTTCTTTGCTCTCAGTTTTATAATAAATGTGTATTAATTTTGTTAATGGCTTTTGTATGTGATCAGGTGAGAATGTAATTTTTTTGTTGGTGAATTATGTAGACAGATCTTGTTATGATAAGACACACTTGTTCTTGATGTATATAGAGATGGGTTTCATGTCTAAGTTCAGGAGTTATATGTTAACTTTCTTGCAATGTCCTTGTGAAGGTCAATCTAATTACTTAAATAATTTTTAAAAATTTAATTTAAAAAACATTAGCTTTAAAAAGGGAATTAAGGGGCAGCCCGGGTGGCTCAGCGGTTTAGCACTAACTTCAGCCTGATCATATAGACCTGACCCTGGAGACCTGGGATCCAGTCCCACGTTGGGCTCCCTGCATGGACCCTGCTTCTCCCTCTGCCTGTGTCTCTGCCTCTCTCTCTCTCTCTCCCTCTCTCTCTCTCTCTCTCTTTCTCTCTCATCTCTCATGAATAAATAAATAAAATCTTTAAAAAAAATAAAAAGGGAATTAAGAAATGTTCTTAAGTTGAAAGTTAAAAAGTCTTTGTTTTCTGAAACTGTGTACTCCCCCCACCTCTCCAACCCCGCCCCGATGAACTAGTCATTGGAGGCATCTGTGGCTTGGATTTTGTTTATGAAATTTGTAATTTATATTTTTAAATATGAACTATTGAGCTTCACTTTTTCCTGAAATAGTTCTCCAACTTATGTTTTTATAAGACAAATATCTTGTCAAGTGGATTGTCTTGCTCATTCACATAAAGTTCATGATAGTTCTTTATCCAGCCTTTCTTGGAGAGCTATAAACTCCTGTCATTTCTGATATTTGAAATTTTTGTTTTCCTTTTCTTGAACTAGTTAACTTTAGAGATATATCAATTTTAATATCTTTAGAGGATCAACTTTCAGATTTGCTTATTTTTATCACTGTTTTAAAAGTTTTATTCTGCTATTTTTATTTCTACATTTATTAGGCTTCATGTATGGTATATTTTTAAATGCTTAAAATGGAACTTTTACATAATTTTAGACATTTCTTCAGTAAGTATACTTATAAAGGTATAAAAATTATATATGCTCAGTCATTTTATGTGCTCTGTTTTTATTCATTTTGGAATATTTCCTATTTTCTTATGTTTAATTACTCGGTTATTTCAAGGTTATTTTGTTCAACTTGCAAATATGAGGGGGTTCCAATATATTACTTATTGAAGACTTTTAATTCCTGAAATATCTTATATCCATATTTTAAAGTTTATTGAGACATTTTTATAGCATTTTTGGTGAATTCTTTATGTACACTTAGGAAAATATATGTATTCAGCAGCTGCTTGGTACAGTCTTCTGTACATGCTAATTAAGCTTAGTTGATAGCCTATTCATATTAGTTCTATCAGTTGCTCAGGAGAATGTTAAAAATCATCAAACTTTGTGTATTTATCTCCTGAATATACCTGATTTTCTTCCATTAATTTTGAACTCTTCTTGGCATTCACCTAAAGAATTCTGTTTTCTTGATAAGTTATCTTTCTTTGTGTTATTATTTCATTGTGAAATGTCCCTTTTATTCATCCATAAATACTATTTGTCTTGGAATCATGTTATGAAGCCACCCTTGTTCTATTATCATTAATTTTGCCTGTTATTTGTCCCTCCCGAAACTTTCCATGAAGCTTTATTTATAAAGTCTGCCTTTTGTAAATGGCAGGTCATTATATCTTACGTTCACCTAACTTGAAAATTTCAGCTTTAAAATCAAGGGTTTAATTTACATTTAATGGAATATGGTGTGGACTGAATTTTTCCTTGGAATTTTATGCTAACTAATCAAATATTTTTGGTTACATATTTATACTAACTTGGCTTTTTAGCTACATTCTTAAAGTCTTTTTCTATAATTCAAATTCTTTTTTCTGTTAACATGCTCTTAATTTCATTGATTTCTTTTTCTATAATATCCATTCTCAGGTCAACTTAGTCAATTTTTAAATTTGACTTTTGCTTTTATCAGTTCTACAATTCCACTTCTTTTTTAGTTTTAACTTTTCCATCAAACTTCTCATTTATTTAGCCATTATAGTAATATCCTCTAAACTATACATTCATATTTTTAAAAAATATAATTAACATATTGTTATATTAATGGTCTATTAGTTTCAGGTGTACACCATAATGATTCAACATTTTAGACACACATTAAGTGCTCGTACAAAAAGTATACTCTTAATCCCCTTATCTTTTTCACCCATCTCCCCATCTGCCTCCTCTCTGACAATTACCAATTTGTTCTCTGTATTTCAGAGTCTGAGTATGGCTTTCTGTTTCTCTCTTTCTTTTTCTTTGTTTTCTTAAATTCCACATATGAATGAAATCATATGGTGTCTACCTTTCTCTGATATATTTCACCTAGCATAATACCCTATAAGTCCACCCATGTTGTCCTAAATGGCAAGATCTCATTCTTTTGCATAGCTGAGTGATATTCTATTTTGTATACATACACTACATCTTCTTGATCCATACATTAATTGATGGACACATGGGTCGCTTCCATATCTTGACTATTGTAAATAATGCCGCAATAAATATAGGGGTGCATATATCTTTTTAAATTAGTGTTTTCATTTTCTTTGGATAAATACCCTGTAAGTTAATACTGCATCAGTTGGTAATTCTATTTTTAGTTTTTAAAGGAATTTCCATATTGTTTTCCATAGTGGCTGCACCAATTTTCACTTCCACCAGCAGTGGATGAGGGTTCCTTTTTCTCCACATCCTTGCCAACACTTGTTATTTCTTGTCTTGTTTATTCTATCCATTCTGATGGATGTAGGGTGATATCTCATTGTGACTGAATTATCATTTCTTTGATGATGAGTGATGTGAGCATCTGTTCATATATATGATAATTTGTATGTCTTTGGAAAAATGTCTATTCAGGTCCTCTGCCCATTTTTAAAAATTTTAGTTTAGTTTAGTTTTGTTTTGATCTTCAGTTGTGTAAATCCTTTATATATTTTGAGTATTAGCCTCTTATCAGATATATCTTTGCAAATATCTTCTTCCATACAGTAGGTTGCATTTAGTTTTGTTGATGGTTTCCTTTGACACTCAAAAGGTGTTTATTTTGTTGTAATCCCAAAAGCCCATTTTTGCTTTTTGTTTCTCTCCTTTGAGGAGATCCGTCTAGAACAATGTTTCTACAGCCAATGTCAAAGAAATTACTGCCTGTGCTTCCCTTTAGGAGTTGTATGGTTTCAGGTCTAACATTTAAGTCTTCAGTTTATTTGAGTTTATTTTGTGTATGATGTAAAAAAAAAAAAAAAGGTGTCTGCATTTCATTCTTTTGCATGTAACTGCCCTGTTTTCCAGCATTATTTGTTGAAGAGACTTTTCCTCATTGTATATTCTTGACTCTTTTATCATTGATTAATTAACTATAAAAGTGTCACTTTATTTCTGAGATTTCTATTCTGTTCCATTGATCTGTGTCTGTTTTTTTTTTATTTTTTTTTATTTATTATTTATGATAGTCACAGAGAGAGAGAGAGAAAGGCAGAGACACAGGCAGAGGGAGAAGCAGGCTCCATGCACCGGGAGTCTGATGTGGGATTCGATCCCGGGTTTCCAGGATCCCGCCCTGGGCCAAAGGCAGGCGCCAAACCGCTGAGCCACCCAGGGATCCCAGATCTGTGTCTGTTTTTATGCCAATACTATACTGGTTACATTATTATAGCTTTGTAGTATATATTGAAATCTGGGATTGTAATACCTCCAGCTTTGTTTTGTTTTATCTTTTCAAGATTGGTTTGGCTTTTCAGGATTTTTTGTTGTTCCATGCTAATTTTAGGATTATTCTAGATCGGTTAAAAAAAAAGACTTAGTATTTTAGTTAATATTTTGATAGGGATTGCATTAAATCTGTATATTTTGGATACTGTGGACTTTTTTAATAACATTGTTCTCCCAATCCATGAACATGGGCTATCTTTCCATTTTTTTGTGTCATCTTTTTTCTTTGATCAGTTTTATAATTTATGGAGTATAGATCTGTTACCTACCTAGTAAATTTTTTTCCTAGGTATTTTATTCTTGTGCAATTGTAGACAGGATTGTTTTCTTAATTCTCTTACTGCTACTTCATTATTAGTGTGTAAAAGCCAACAGATTTATGTATATTAATCTTGTATCCTAAAACTTTGCTAAACTTATCAGTTCTAGTAGTCTTTTGGTGGACTCATTAGTTTTCTACATATAGTATTATGTCACCAGTAAATAATAAAAATCTTACTTCTTTACCGATTTGGATGTCTTTTCTTTTTCTTTTCTGATTACTGCCAGTACTACATTGAATATTTCACAGTATTTACTTTAAAGTTAGTTTTTTTGTTTTGCAAATGTTAGTATCTTTATAATTAATACTCTTTATTGATATTTCTTTTTCCTTCTTGATTTTCCATCTACTATTTCCTAGTTACCACATATGTGGAAATTTGGTCCTATATTCTAGATAATCTTTTTAAAATAACAGGAAATATCAGTTTCAACAGCTTTGAGCTATAATTCACATAGCAGTGGCACTTGGGTGGCTCAGTTAGTTAAGTATCCACCTCTTGGTTTTTGGCTCAGGTCATGATCTCATGGGTCATGGGAATGAGCCCCCACATAATGCTCCATGCTCAGTCAGGAGTCTGCTTAAAGATTCTCTCCCTCTGCCCCTTTCCCACTCATTTGTTCTCTCTCAAATAAATAATCTTTAAGATAGAATTTACATATCTTAAAATCCTCCATTTTAGGTGTAAAGATGAGTGATTTTTAGTATCACAAATATGTGCACCATCACCACAATCAATTTTATAGATTCCCATTACCAGAAAAAGAAACTCCATCTCTTTGGTATCATTCCCCTATGTCGCATACACCCAGTCCTTAGCAAGTAGTTACATATTCTCTGTTTCTACACTTACAGATTTCCTTTTTAAAAAAAATCATATAAATCAAATAACTTAGTATGTGATCTTTTGACTGACCTCTTTAATGCAGAATAATATGTCTAAGGTTTGTCTCTGTTGTAGCTTGTACTCTATTCTTTTTTTATAGCTGAAGACTATTCCATTGAATCAATCTACTACACTTTGTTTATTCATGTGGAAACCAAGAACCATGCTAAAGTGGGAGATTAAAGATTTCTTCTCTTTGCCAACCCTGCTCCATTCTGACTTCTTTGTGAAAATTCCAAGGTTGGAGAAAAATAATGGTTGTGGGATTTTTAGACTACACCATGTATTTTTGTATTTTAATTTCTTCTAGACCCAACTTCTAAACAATCCATAGTATTCTTTGAAGTCCTGGTTACTCTCTTCTTGACCCTGCAAATCCTCATTCCACTTGTACTTGCCTTCAAGTATTGATAATTTTATGGTTCTTTAGTCAACTCTTAAACGTTTGTTTTTCTGACATTCAATTCATCAAGCTTTACTTGCATCTTTGCTACTAAATACTTTCATAGAAAATCATGACACTCATTCTGTTTATTTTATGCTATTACCCAAAGATCAAAGGTTATCTTTCATATACTACATCCAATTAGAAACAAATTCCAGCCTCATGAAAAAAGTTGTATTATGATTTTGGAAAGCAGATTGAATCATTTCTGAGTAGACTATTGATCTTACCAAATCAACCATGATACCTGTACACACAGTTCTTAATCCTTTTTCTGAAATGGGCTCCTATAGTGTATACAGATGGTTTATCATACAAATATTGACATTTAATTCTGTCTTCAAAGAGCAAATATGTAACTTTAATCATCTGTTCCTCATGTGGTTTTCTACATACCTCTGTTTTGGATGGTAGGCTTGTACAATGGAAGGGGTTTTAGACAAGTATACATCTTTTTTTTTTCATGCAAATATACTTCTAGCAAAAAAAAAAAAAAAAAATGAGAGAATCCTGGCAACTTTAAGAGCAGTGGAAATCTCAGGGAGTTTATCACTCAATATATCTTTTCTTTCCCCCTAAATCAAGATTACTTTTAAACATTATTATTTTTTCCACTGGAAATGAAAATGAAAATACATACTTTACTAATGCCACTGTTTCTTGACAGCCAGTGTTTTACAAATTTGATCTAAAATTAAATGACAGATCTCTCAACTTTATAGGAAGTCCAGGAACCGAGAAAGAAATTCTATAATTTTTCTGGTTGTTAGAAGGGGGAAACGCATCACTATATTTCCTCTGTAGTAATACTTGCCATCTCTTAAATGATTTCTATGATTCAAATTGTGAGTGTATATGCATCTTGCAATAGGTAAAAAGTGCAAATTAGTGAAGATCCTAGTGAGTTTAATTTCCTCTAGAAATAGTAAGAATAACTGGTGAAGACCTTAAAGTTAAGTCATTAATTGCTGGACAGTAGGTGATTTCCAGCACTGGAAGCTAAATGTGGTGTGCTGTACTTTGGATTTACAATTGTTGCTTTTAGAGCATGGCCCTTCCATCATCCATTTCCTTAGTTGAGACACAAACTAATTCTGCTACAGAGCATCTCATAAGGCAGATATGATCAGTATTTATTTTGTTGAGCCAGTGTCTACTTTGTTTGATATGAAGATCAAAATATGTGCAAAAAGCATGAATTGAATAGGGTGAGCAAATTTCAGAATGTAGGTAATAAAATCTGAATAAGTCACTAAACAAGCGGGAGGGGCAGAAGCCAATTCAAAAAGCCAGAGAACAAAGTCAACTTGGGAAAACTCCCAAGTAAATGGAAACAGAGAATGACAGGCAAATGGAAATGCAATTTTGGATGAATATATAAGACTATATACTGACTATAGTAAGATCTATCTGAATTATTTGTATGATGCATTGCCAAGCCAGCTCTGATGAAAGAACTAGGTACAGGACATACAGAAATGAGTTGACATTGCAATAAATGGCATTAAAATTTTTTCTTATTACCGTTGTTGGACAAATTTGTTGCACAAAATTAAATTACACAAGGCCATCATGAATTGATTCCAAAATTTTTATGTAGTGCCAAGAACTCATTAAGGACTTTTGGTATGAATCTAAACTAGAAACATTTAAAAGCACATATATTTTTCCATGTTTTTGCTTTTGGGCTGAGAAGAAAATCTAAAATGTGAAAACAGGAAAGACTATAAACAAAGGGGTTTGTTGTTTTCTGTAGGATGTTTTCACTAATGGTTTTTCCTTGGGCACTATATATTTATCTAAGAGAAATAGAAAGTTTCAGAGCCTTCAGAAAAGAAAATAAGGTATTTTTAAGACAAATAAATTAGTGTTGTATATATATATGTGTATGCTTTTTTCAAAGTTGTTTCTATGAAATTAACCAACTTGTTTTACTTCCTTTTTTCTGCCTTTTTTTCTCTTCATTTTTGAAGTGATATTTGAGTTAGAACTGAATATTCAAAGAGATGAATGTTAGATGCTCTGATTAATGCAGAGGTGGGGCTGCAGATCATTACCAACAGTGATATTGACCCATGGTGTGATAATCCATAAGATATTTTAATGATATAATTTAGGAAACAATTTGAGAATTATTGCCTATGAAGACTGTTATAACCATGTTCTGCATTCTGGGTTTATGTAGCTAGGCAGCTAAAATCATGTTTTTAAGATCAGGTACAAAATCAACACAAGAAAAACAAAGGAAACGAAACCAACACAGCCAAATACAGTACAATTTAAAAAAATACCAGGTGGTATTTACAGCAGTAACAAACCCTTCCACTATGGTAATTGAATCTGGATTTGCTTAATATTCCATCTGGGTACTCTTCTCTAGCTTTTAGTGAGGTCATGACTGTGGAAGACGAGAAAGAGGCATCACATAAATTCAGAGAAACAACTCTATGATAAATGACTGATAATTATATAAGACCATAGCCATATAAACATACAAATGTTTATATGGCTATGGTCTATCAAACTTAGTTTTGTCCTACCTCTACATAAATGCTGGCTATATAACAGAACATAGTTTGTCCATATCTTGAGATAATTTCTAATTCCCTCTGATACACAAAATTTCTTGTTTCTCTTATTTTTATTTCCATTCTTTGGGGATTTTTATTTCCATTCCTTGGGGATTTTAAATTCTTCTTTTTCTTTTTCTTTTTTTTATATAAAAACATATGAACCGCAGGTAAAAAGACTTTAGGTAACAAAATCATTCTTATTCCTACACAGTAGTATGCAACTCCTAAATTGACCAGATTTGGTGTGTTTTTTGCATGCAAATTACTAAGCTTGTGAAGTAAATATATATGTATATATATACACACACACTCAATTATGTATATATTTACTTCTATATTATATATATCTACATATATACATATATATTCATACATATATTCATATATATGTATATGAATTTCAAGTAAGCAAACCAAATAAGGCTTGATATAGTATTTTCTATGGTCTTTAAGACTCAGTTGGTCCTAAAACAAAATGTTTACTTTCTCTACTGATCTCTGTACTGATTGTCAGTTTTCAAAAGCAACACATTTGTTGTCGTTAATCATGCAGACAGTAGAATTTTTCAGAGTAACTTTAAACATGCAGCTTGTTTCCTGAATAATTATGCTTCATAATTACTTTAAATGATCCATTTGATATTTCAGTACTCTATTCTCTATAAATATTCAATTCATGAATTGGGAATCAACCTTCTCGTGGAGGAAATAATAATGTCCTTTGATCTCTTTAGTTTGTAACACTATTAGATTTTTATATTAGATGATTGAATATAAATGGGTAATATAATACTTTGTGCTAGGCATATATACATATCTGTCTTATACACTGTTTGCTTTATTATGATCTTAGTTTTCTTTTATAAATTTCAGGGAGGGGGAAAAATAATTGGATTATTCTCCTCCGTACTGTGGTTCAAAAGTCATATCATAATTAGGAAAGATGATGGTGAGAAGTCATTTTAAAATACTTAGTATTGAGATTAGCATCTTCAGAAAAATTAATGGCCTTCTGCAAATGGCTAACATAGATGGCTATGGTGGTGCCTCTGGGACTATGGAGTGAGGATCTCTATAAAGCTGTTCTCCATTTAAAGAAAAAAAAAAAAAAAACATGGGTGCCTCGTTGCTTCATCCGGTTAAACAGCCAATTCTTGATTTTTGGCTCAGGTCATGATCTCAGGGTCCTGGGACTGAGCCCCATATTGGGCTCAGTGTTCAACAGGGAGTCTGCTTGTTGACTCTCCCTCTTCTCCTCTGCCTACTATGTGCATAGGTGCCCGCGTTCTCACCCCCTCTCGTAAAATATATATTTTTAAAAAATGATAAAATGGTCAAAATTAACATTTTCAGAGATTTGGAAGTTAACCAAGTTGAAGAGTGTTTATTCAAGAAAAACCAGCACCTCAGGAAAAAGAGGACATTTATATGGTCTTTTAACAAGTTATATTTCCCTACTGCACTTAACTGTCTGACCTCCATAAGAGCCTCGAAAACCATCAGCTTATGGCCAGGAGAGCTACAAATATAGCATTCTGGCCATCATGGAAGGGGGTAGGCCTGCCTTTGGGTGTCTCAAAAAGTCCATACCCATGGATTATAACTATTTGACCTGTTTTGTAACTCCCTACAAAAGCTTGATGGTGGTTGTTATTTACCTGGCTTAGAGCTCACTCTGTGCTAAAATCCTGTCTTCAAGACATTTTTTGAAAACAATAGGCAGTGATTATGTAATTGTAACAAATCAAAGTGAGCTCACTCCTTGGTAAATCAGAAACTGCACCAGATTGAGTTTTCACAAAAAGAAAACTTAATTTGCAGCAAATAAGATCACAGGGACTGGCTTCTAACTCCTCAGCAAGGATGGGTGGGTTCCTTTTGTTTAGGGTTAGGATGAATGTTTAGATAGGGAAACCTTGTCATTAGATGTCAGTGTAGGCATGTGCCTTAAGCATGTGCCTTAAGAAAACATGCGTATACACACATTATAAGTTAATTAATGAGACCTGTGCTCCTCCTTCGGTGGAGATTTTAGTGTAACAAAGTAAGGTAATTGCCTGAGTTAAGAAAAAACTGGAAAGAACTTAAGGAGAAATATGGGGAAAACCTCAAGAAGTATAAGCAGGTGGGCAATGAAGCTCAGGTCTTGGGGTCTAGCTAGTGATATAACTTCATGGCTATCTAAGGCAGACAGTTGGGAGGAAACAAAAAGAAAAACATACTCAAAAACAAAGATAAGGCAGTGTTATAAGCTGCTGACTCTTGAAAGCACAGTTCAACACATGCAGAGTCTCTCAGCAAAAGTGTAAGAACATCAGTTCATGGCACTTAATGTCATCATTGATCAATAATTAAATGACCACTAATCTGAGAAGAGAATCAGTGATCTAAACCTGTAGGAAATAGAATTTTTACAGATATAATCTAAATAAGTCATTGAATAAGTAGTAGAACAACAAGCAAGAAACAGCAACAAAAACAAGCCTTGAGATAGGGGGAGAAAATATGATTTCCAGGATTGCCACATTGTTATATAAAAAGTCTAGTTTCATTAAAAAACTAGACATATGCTGAAATAAGAAAGTATAACTTGAATGCAGAAGAAATAAAAGCCAACGAAAATTCTTCCTGAGATAGACCACGTGTTGTACAAAGACATCATATCAGCTATTGTAAATATCTTTAAAGAATTAAAGAAAACTATGTCTAAATAATCAACAGAAAGTATGAGAACCATGCTTGCCAGGGATATGTCATCGATAAAGGAATAGAATGTATTTTTTAAAACTGCAGAAGTTCCAAACTTAAAATATAAACTAAAATAGGAAATTCACTACAGGATCTCAATAGCAGATTTGAATGAGTAGAAAAAAACAATCAGCAAACCTGATGTTATGTGACTTGAGGTCATTCAGTCTGAGAAACAGAAGAAAAAATGAATTAGAACCTCAAGATAACATCAATATATTATCTTCATGGGGGGATACCATCAAGAATTAAACATATGCATTGAGACCCCCAAAAAATGAGATAGCTAAAAATTCCCCAACTTTGATGGAAAAACTTTACATATCTAAGCGGCTCAAATAATTCCACGCCTAGCCAAATAGAGGTCAAATTTTATAGTCACAAAGGGAGTAACTTCAAAGAAGTGAGAAATGAGTCCTCATGCAAAAAAAACAAAGAAGTCAAACCAACCAACCAACCAAACAAACAAACAAACAAAAAACAAAGAAACAAACTCCAAAAGATTATTGAATTCTCTTCAGAAAACATGTATGCCAGAAGGGCAAGGAATGTTATATTTAAAATGCTAAAAGAAAAATGCCACCCACCCATTATTTTATACCTGGCATCACTTTGTTTCGAAAGTGAAAGAGAAATTCAGACAGCTCCAGATAAAAACTGAGAGTTTGTCAGTAGCAGGCCTGCCCTACAAAAAAAAAAAAAAAAAAAAAATATTAGAGTCCTTCTGGCTAGAATTTTTGAAAAGACACTAGAAAGTAACTCAATACCACACAGGCAAAAATAAGCACCAGTTAAGGAAATGACATAAGAAAACAAAAAGAAACTTTATATCTGTTTTTGGTAACACTTTTCCTCTTTGATTTGAGCAGGTGTGTAAAGCAATAATTATAAAAGGGTTTTGATGGGCTTCTAATTGAATGATAATGGGAACACAAGGAGAGGGGGAAACAAAGCTAGCAATTTTTTTTGCATACTACTGATGGTATATTAATATTAATCTGAACTAGATTATTGAGGTTAAGAGGATAACTTAGAAAATTCTAAGAAAAAAAGAATTCTAAGAATAAGTACTTTATAAATTATTTTATTAAGATAATAACTCAGAAGAATATAGTAAATGAAAGTATTAAATTATAATACACTAGGAAATATTTAATATAATTGAGCGACCACAAGGCAGCAATAGAGGAAAAAAAAAGCTACATAAGACCTATTGAAAACAAAAAACAAAATGGCAGATAAAGGCCTACCTTATTAATAGTAACATTAAATATAAATGGCATAAACACTGATTAAAAGACAGAGATTGAATAATATTAAAATAACTTATACTATTAACAGGGGACATGCTGTATATTCAAAGATACAAATAGCCTGAAAATAAAACTAAAAAGATACATCATGTAAACAGCAACTATAAGAAAATGGAATGGCTATAATAATGTCAGACAAAATAGACTATGACATAAAAAATTACTAGATTTTCATGTGTACACACACACATATATAATCTTAGTTTTTCAGGTAAACAATATAATGATTCAAAAAACATATATAGATAGCAAAATAATTTCAATAAGCCTAATTCACATCCATCCACACAGCTATACTTTTTTTCTTGTTGTGAGACTTTTAAGATATACTCTTAGCAAATTTTGAAAATACTATGCAAAAAAAAAAAAAAGAAAATACTATGCAGTAGTATTAACTATAGTTGTATACTATACATTATATTCCTATGATTTATGTATTTTATAACTGTAAGTTTGTACTTTGACTGCCTTTACCTATTTTATCCTTCATTGCCCCTCCTCTGGCCATTACTAGTCTGTTCTCTGTACTGATGGATTTGGAGTGTTTTGTTTATTTTATTTAGATTATATATATATATATATATATGTGCAATTTTATAATATTTGTCTTTTTCTGTCTGATTTATTTCACTTAGCATAATGCTCTCAAGTTTTCATGTTATTGCAAGTGGCAATATTTCTTTATTGTGTATGCTGAATAATATTCCATTGTGCATATATAGTCACATTTTCTTTAAAGGTGTATGTTATAATGATACAAATGTCAGTATATCTAGAATTTATAACAATTAAAAAAAAATGTGTACCTAACAAAGTTCCCAAATACATGCAGCAAAAACTGACAAAAATAGTAGGAGAAAAAGACAATTCAGTAAATAGTACTACCTGAAGACTTTAATATCTCACTTTAAATAACAAATAGAAAAACTTGGCAGAGGTCAACATAGTATTGGAAGACTTGAACAATGCTATAAACTAAAAATACATCCACAGAGTAATCTGCAGTAACCTTCTATACAGTTTTCCAAAATGCACAGAGAACATTCTCCAGGACAGGACACATACCAGACCATAAACCAAAATTTAGTAAATTTAAGAAGATTAAAATCATAGAAAATATCTTATTGATATTGATAATTTTAAATGAACAAATGCACAGAATGTTTGTGGTGAGTCTCACATTTGCATAACTGTGGTATCAACAAAGCAGAGACAGGATTCTCAGATAAACATAATATTGAAACAAAAATATGTACTTTGGAGAGAAGATATACAGATGTTTCATAAAGAAAATGCTATGTATACTTTAGTAAAAGGCCATGTATCTCAATTAAAATATCATCATAAATAAATAAAAATTTAACAAAAAAAATATCATAAAAATAATATTGAATTATATATTCGAAATTATATATTTTTTGTGATACTATTCAACTCTGAAATTTTCCATATACAACACTAGGCATCTGTAAATAGATTATTATTGAGTGTATTATGCTGTTAGATATTTTAAAAATTGCTACCCAGTCTGCTATGCACAAAATTGTGCCCCCCTCCCCACGAAGCCCAATTGATATGTTGAAGCCCTAGCCCCCAGTAATTTGGAATATGACTGTATATAGAAAATATATTTATTTTTCTTTAAATTTTGCCTGGAATGCCTAAATATGGTACATTGTTTCCTTTGAGTTATAATATTTCTGCTATATCCTATCTTGGTGTACTGTAATGTACATTGAGACTTAATGGGCTATGGTAGAGTTTTAAATCTACAATTTTTATTTTTTAAAAAAGATTTTATGTATTTATTCATGAGAGACAGAGAGAGAGGCAGAGACGTAGGCAGAAGGAGAAGCAGGCTCCTTGCAGGGAGCCCGACCTGGGACTTGATCCCGGGACAGTGAGATCACACCCTGAGCCAAAGGCAGGTGCTCAACTGCTGAGCCACCCAGGCATCCCTAAATCTACAATTTTTAAATCTAATATTTCAAATATATTCTTTCTAGTATGACTTTCTTTTTTTAATTTAATTTTTTTAGTATGGCTTTAAAAACTATTTTTGTGCATGTATTCTCTACTCTTACCCATTTATAACAACTATATATATTACATATAATATATAGCATATATATACACACACCACAATATAAAGTACATGTCATTTATATCTTTCTTTTCTAATCTCTGTGTCATTCTCTCCCTCCTTCCCTCCTTCTGTCTCAGTCTCCCTTCTTGCCCTGTGTTTCTGTCTGTATGATATTCTAGAACTTTTCTCCATGTCACTCATTCCAAATTCTGCTCAGTTCATTTCTGCTGAGTTCATCTCTGCTCTGCTTTTGCATTTTTAATCCAGTTGTACTTTCAGAATTGATGTATATCTTATTTTAATTACTTGTATTGTGCAAAATATGTCACTAAACTATATAGCATATTAGACCATGAAAAATTTAAAAAATAAGACAAAAATATTTTAGAAAATGTACAATTTTACAAAATTGTTGATGATATAATTTCTCATAAAATGATGATTAGGTAAGTCTCACTAAGAAAATTAATTTTGAGAAAAGGCCTAGAGTAATTTAGCCAAGTAGATATACTGGAGAGGGTCATTCTGTTTAAAGGAATTAACAGGAACTGACACAGATTGGGGTGTAAAATATCATGCTTTATGAGGACAGTGAGATCGGAGAGGAGGTCTTGCAGAGGGTAGGGAGTGGAGGGAGAGATTGCAGTTCCTGGAAATAATTTTGATTTCTATTCTGAGGGATATAGGAAGCCATAAAAGGACTTTGAAGAACAGAATGTTATCTTATTTAAAGTTTAATAGAGCACTTTGACTGTTGTACTGAGAATTAACTGGAGAATAATAATGGTAGAAGCAGGAAAGATTATAATGGTGGTAGAGATGACACAAAATGCTTTACTTTATTATAGACTCTGCTTCTAATTATTAAAACTTTTTAATTGTATACACATAAGATTTACTGCCTTAACCATATTTAAGTGTACATTTCAGTAGTGTTAAGCATATTCCCATCATTGAAAAAACAGGTCTCCAGAACTTTTTCATTTTTTTCCAGAACTTTTTCATATTAAAAATCTGAAGCTCTGTACCTTAAGCAATACCTCCATTTATTCACCCTCACTGTAGCTCCTAGTAACCACCATTCTACTTTGTTTCTATGAACTTCTCTACATCCTGTATTTCTGATGATTGGAATTATAAAGTATTTATCTTTTGTGTCTGACTTACTGCATTAACATCATGTTCTTAAAGTTTAACCATGTTGTATTATCACAGAATTTCCTTCATTTTTAAGGCTGGATAATATTCCATTGTATGTATGAATCACATATTGTTTATCCATCTTTCCATGTACTTTGGGGCTGCTTCCACCTCTTGGCCATTATAAATAGTGCCGCTATGAACATGGGTGTACAAATACCTCTACATGATCCCCCTGTCAGTTCTTTTGAAGTCAATTTTTTGACATCAGGAAGTGTGAATCTTCCAAATTTTTTTTTCAAAACTATTTTGGCTTTTCAAAGTCCCTTGAAATTTCATATGAAATTCAAGATAAACTTTTTTACTTCTATCAAAAAAAAATGCCATTGAATTTGAATAGAGTTTGCACTGAATCTCTAGATTGCTTTGACTATTATTTACATCTTCACAATATTCTTTCAATCCATGAACATAAGACGCCTTTCTATTTAATCATGCCTTTCCTTTGATAGTTGTAGTTTTTGGTATGTGTCTTTTACCTTCTTGGTTAGTTTTATTCCTATGTATTTTGTTCTTTTTTGAAGCCATTATAAATGGAATTGTTTTCTTAATTACTTTTCCAAATTGTTCAAAGTCAGTGTATATAAACCACTGATTTTTGTGATTTTTCTATATTTACTTTGTTGAATCCATTTTAGTTCTGTGTGTGTGTGTGTGTGTGTGTGTGTGTGTCTGTGTGAAATTTTTAATGTTTTCAACTTGTAAAATGTGGTCTTCAAAAAAAATAAGGTTATATCTTTCTAGCTTGGATGCCTTTTATTTCTTGCCTAATTGCTCTAGCTAGTATTTCTATACTGTGTTGAATATAAATGGCAGGAGTGAGCATCCTTGTATTCTCAATATTAGAAAAAAAAGCTTTCAGTATTTCACCAGCAAGCACGATGTTAGTTATAAATTTTTCATAAGGACCTTTTTATGTTGAATTACTTAATTTCTAGTTTGTTGAGTGTTATTATGAAAGTTTTTCTGTCAAAGATGTGTGGCTTTGGTCTTCATATTTTTAATGTGGTACATTACACAGATTTCAATATGTTGAACCATACCTAAATTCCAGGAATAAATCCTGCTTAGTCATGATGCATATTTCTTTTAAGTGTGTTGTTGAGTTCAGTTTATTTTTGCATCAATATTTTTAGGGATATTGGTTTGTACTTTCAGAAATTATCTTTGTTTGACTCTGGTATCAGGGTAATACTGGCTTCATAGATTAACTTGGCAATGATCTTTCCTCTTCAGTATTTTAGAGTTTCAGGAGGATTGATTTTAATTCTTTAAATGTTTGGTAGGATTTCCCAATATAATGTCATCAGTTTCTGGTCTTTTACTTGTTAGAGGGTTTTGATTACTGGTTCAATATCCTCACTATGATTGTCTTTTTATAATTCAGTCTTAATAGGCTATGTATTTCTAGGAATTCATTTATTCTAGGTTATTCAGTCTACTGGGGTACAGTTGTTGACTGTATTTTTATTGTCTTTTTTTTTAAGATTTGTTTATTCATGAGAGACACACAGAGAGAGACAGAGACATAGGCAAAGGAGAAGCAGGCAGGTCCTGGAGGAGAGCCTGATGCGGGACTCCATCCCTCTACTCCAGGACCACACCATGAGCTAAAGGCAGATGTTCAACCATTGAGCCATCTAGGCTCCCCTGATCTTTTTTTCTTTAGCATCAGTAGTAATGCCCCTTCTTTCATCTCTAACTTTAACTATTTGAGTCTCTCTCTTTTTCCTAATCTAGCTGTTTATCAATTTTATTTTATTTTTTAAAGATTTTATTATTCATGAGAGACACAGAGAGAGGCAGAGACATAGGCAGAGAGAGAAGCAGACTCCCTATGCAGAGCCCAACGCAGAACGTAATCCCAGGACCCTGTTATCATGACCTGAGCCAAAAGCAGACACTAAACCACCGAGCCACCCAGATGCCTCTCAATTTTATTTTTTCAAAGAAACATCTCAGTGTTGCTTTTTTCCCCTACTGTTGTATTTTCTATTTTGTATATCTCAGTTCTAATTTTTATTATCCTTCATCTGCTAGTTTTAGGTTTGATTTCTTCTTTTTCTCTAGTTTCTAGGGGTGAAAGCTGTTTGATATTTTTTCATGTTAAATGTATACATTTGGGGATCCCTGGGTGGCGCAGCGGTTTGGCGCCTGCCTTTGGCCCAGGGCGCGATCCTGGAGACCCGGGATCGAATCCCATGTCGGGCTCCCGGTGTATGGAGCCTGCTTCTCCCTCTGCCTGTGTCTCTGCCTCTCTCTCTCTCTCTGTATGACTATCATAAAAAAAAAAGTGTACATTTATAGCTATATACTTTAATCTTAGCTGTAGCTATATCCTTTCATCTTACATGTTTTCACTACATCTTGTAAGATTTGATACATTGTGTTTTCATTTTTTTTTCTCAAGGTATTTTCTAACTGGTTTGGTGATTTATCCAACTCATTTGTTATTTAAAAGTGAATTTAATTTCAATATATTTGCAGATTTCCCAGTTTACTCTGTCCTATTTCTAGTTGCATTGCACTTTGGGCCAAAAAAAAGCTTTGATTTTGAGTTTCTTTAATTTATTAAGACTTGTCTTGTGGCCTAACAGTTGGTTTTATCTTGGAGAATATTCTATATGCACTTGAGAAGAATGTATTTTCTATTGTTGCAGAGTTCTTTATTACAGGATTTGGATGCTTATTATACATATAATTAGAGTCTGAAGCTATGATATAAAAATCTGGGATTCAGAAGAGTGCTCTAACTCTGACCTATAAATAGGAGTGTCTCCTAGAATATAGAAAGTATTTTGTGTCAAAGATCTAGAAGGGACATCTAAAAAGTGAAAACAAATAGAAAAAGAGAAGTGGTCCAAAGACTTATCCATAATGTACTGACACATTGAGAGTTTGGGGCATTGAAGAGGATAGAAAAAGGGAATGAGTAGTAGGCAAAATGGTAGGAAGAAAGTCAGATGAAACTGGTGTAAAAAAATATAAGGAAGTATCTTGAAGAGGAAGAAGTAGTGGCCAAATGTATCTAGTCAGGTAAGACTTTATTACCTTGACAAAGGTAGTTTGGTGAGGAGGTGGGGCAAAACTAACTGGAGATAGTGATGGAAATAAGATTTTTTTTGAAATATTCACTGTAAGAAAGAAAGGAATTGTGGGGATAACTAGAAAGTAAAGTTTAAAAAAAAAAACGCTCTTTCTACCTGATACAGTAAATCACAATCATCTTAGTCTTTCAGAAAAAAATGGTGTTGTCTTTATATACTCCAACCAAAGGAATGATTATAATAAGAGGAACTTCAGGTCAAGCACATAGAGAAATCTACATGAAGGCAGTGAAGGAAGTATTGAAAAATAGTAATACTAAAGTATTACTAAAAATAGTCTACAACATGGTATAATTTATGTCCTTTTGATCATTAATCTTTATATATGGTATTCCAACAAGAATTCCAACCCCCTTCACAACAAATGAGTTTGTAAAGGTTGGGGGAATACTGTCCCCTTACATCATGAGAGACCTGTAGGTCAGTTCTCAAAGAATTATGTTTTGTTTGTTGAAAAAGACCTATTTTCTTTCTACCCAGTAGATAAACCATCTTATGTAAACTGCCATTATTTGAATGCATGCTCTAATTTGATTGAGTTGCATTGTTTCTGAGCTACTCTTTTGAATAATGGATTACTTGTGTTTGAAAATATTGATAGCATACAAGGTTACAAGTATGCCGCCCATGTTTTATTTTAAATTTTAAAACATGCTAAAATTTCAAAATAAGAAGGCAAATAATTTCAAAGGCAAGAATTGAAAAGAACAAATTTACAAAAACAACCGCTCAACATACCAGTTCACAGTGAATTCAGCTCTAGTGATGTAACAGGCAGCATGACCAAAGGCTGAGCTGTGTATGTCCTGTCAGTACGATCCACACATTTATCTCAACAGCCTGAGTCTGCTGCTACTAGATTCTTTGTTCTTTTTTGGTTAAATAGATTAGGACAGCAAGACATATAGGTTGATACAACATCAGGAACAAAGATATTTCCTTTGTCTTTAGCAACTTAATGATTTTTGTCAGCTGAAATGGAGGTTCTGGAATTCAGTGTCCGGTGGTTATCCACATTCCACATTTTTGCTACAACTTATTAAAAACAGAACACCTGTAGACGCCACAACATTTGAATGGAACTGTTCAAAAGTTTGTTTCACTTCATCGCTGCCCTTTGCATTTTCTGCTGGTAACTCTTAGATTCTTCCAGGTTTCCATTTATTGATAATCAATTATATATTCTTAGAGGAATTACTCAGCAATCTTTCAAGACATATATATTATTAGTGTTAAGACTTCTTAACAGACCACATACACAAATACTCACACTTTTGAAGAGGCCTTTTACTGCTTAAAGAACTTTTTGTCCTCACTGCATCCTCAAGAAGTAGACAGGATACTGTTTCTAGTCCTCATATGTGATAATGGAATTAAAAACTCTATGGTTTTCTATAAGGCCCAAATGTTGTTTCTCCCTATCTCAAATGCTGAAATAAACTCTATTCAAAGTTAAATTTCAAAAAAAAAATTAGAAGGCAAAAAGGTATGGCATGGAGTATTTGAGCTACTTAAAATCGGTATTTTTGACTCCTAGTCCCTAAGCTGTCTTCATACAGAGAATTAAGTTTGTAGCATCTGGACTGCCCCTTCCATGTTTGTGCAAAGTCTGAAATAGTAAAAGGCATGTATATCAATTTAATTCCTTAGTACTTCACTCAAAGAACTTTTAGGAAAGCAATGCTGTAAAATGACTCATGTTACTAAGAATGTACAGTGTGCTTGTCTCCTAAGACCATTTGAATGTTCACTTCTAATTTAGGGAAAAAAAGTATTTCTTTGCCTCAAAAGAGTATATTGATTAATCAAATGCAACCATTCAACTAGATGAACACTTAATAGGAGGCTTATCATGAAAATCATACTTCTAGGCAATGTTGAGACCCCCCAAGATTCAGCAGGGGGAGCTTACCACATGGTGAGTATCATAGTTCATATTCAAACTCGAAGCTTCATCAGTTAGAACTTGATAGCACATTCCCATAAAGTCCTGACTAAAGCATATGAAAGACTGGAGAGTCTGCCTTGCAGCCTATTGATACAAAATCACTAGGATTTTAACTGGTTGATTCCATCTTTTTAGGTTTTCTGTATTGTGTGATAACGAATCAATCTTCATTCTAATTCGAGTCTCTCTATTTGATACCGTTATCTCCCTCCAATGGCCTCACTTCATCCTGACTGACTGGTGCACTCTATCCTAGATACAGTTTAGGAAGCTGTTCAATGAACATGCTCTATGAAGACTGCTCTGACTACTATTTTCCCCCCACTTCTTCCCCTTCCCATCGTACACCAGGGTTAATTACTTAGAAGTATAGTTAAATTTTTATTTTTGAGACTTCTATTTTGGCATTTAATAACTTGAACAATGCTTCTCAAGTAGGGGTGGTTTTGTCCCTAGGGGACATTTGCCAGTTTCTGGAGAAATTTTTGGATGTCACAATTGGGAGAGAGGTATACATAAGATAATTTAATGGATAGATGCTATTATTTCAGCTAAACATCCTGCAATGCACAGGACAGATCTCACCACAAAGCAGTTTCTGGCCCCAAATGTCAATAGTGTTGAGGCTGAAACCTATGGCCTGAAATTACATTATGTACCTATAGATGTCTTGCTTACTCTCTAGGTTTCCTAAGAAAGAGCTATGGCTTGCTCATCTTTGACTACTTAGTACCTAATACAATTCCTGGATCATGATTGCCATCTTAGGGAGGTTAGTACAATTCATCATACTAAAACTAACACATGACAAAAACCCACATTAGTAGAGAAACAGTTTCTAAGATATACAACCCTACACAATGCTTTTCCTCAAAAATTTTTGGCTTCAAATTGGTTGATTTGGACAAATTTAGAACCTAATTTCTAATCACAATTTATCTTATATTTAGTTGATCTAAGTTGATTCTTCCTTATACCAATATTTTGACTATGCTATAGGAAATATACATATTTTTAATCCTTATTGGCTTTCCATTAAGTAGAATCAGGAATCAGCTATATTTGTTGCCTAGTTTTGCAAATGTGGAGCTTAGGTAGGACTAAAATTGGTACATCTTTTCATGGGGTGGCTGCCCCTGCTATTTGGGATAAAAGCAGCTGTGATTTTATCAGGTGACTTTCACACAATGAAAAAAAGGTCCCCCAAAGAAATATATTTGCTTTATCTTAGAGGATAAAGCAAATATATTTCTTTTACAATTATATTAAAGGACCAACTATATATGTTCTATAATACTTTCCCTTAGCTTTTCCTGAACCTAAGATAAATGTACATCTAGTGAAGGAAATTTCAAAATTTATCATGGAAACCATTCATTTATTTTAGGAGATATGAAACTGCAAAACTGAATTGACATAAATAGAAACTATCAGCTATTTTATTAGAATGATGCAAGATTGTAACCTAATTCCAGTAAACACATATATACTGCCTATATAGTATATTCAAACATAGATTTGGCCAGAGAATCTATGTAGATAATCAACCTAGAATCAGACAAATCCAAGGTTGGAATTTTTAAATGTATTAAGGACCATTCTGAGAATTGATTTACTTAACAAAAATCTTTAACTTCCAATTTCTGTCTACTAAAGAAAGAATGGATGTAACATTAAATCAGACCTGTTTTTCCCCCTGCCTTGGTATGAGAAATATTACACAAAGTGTTTATTATCTTGCATCCAAATTTGAGACCTCATCTCAAAATTGAGGACATTTAAGACAGGAACACCTTCCTTCTTTCCACCATGACATAACCTCAGTTCACAATCATTAGATAAATGAGAGAGAATTTTCATAATTTTCTCAGTCCTTAATTACTTTAATATTTAAATTCTGGCCTTATGGAAAGTCTCAGGTGGTGCAGTCAAAATTTATATTAAAATGCAAATGGGAAATTAAATAATTGAAGTTATTTAAATAAGGTGTATTCTTTTTTTTCATACCTGCCTCAATATAGATTGTAAAGACAATTTATCCTAGAAAATTATGAGGCTTTTTGTTAAAAATGCTGTTCTCATACAGAAATTAATCATGTCTTTCTTCACCTCTCTTAATTTTGGACTACTTCATAATTTTCTTTTTTCATGACAGCTCAAATGAATTTAAATTTTCTCTGTAAATAACCAGCTTAGATGAATTTAATTATGAAATTTTCATTTAAAACTACACAAATTATGAATGTATGCAGATAAGCTATTCCAAAGCATATATATTTATCCAGAATAAGAAATATTGGTGATATGGGGAGTATATGCATATGTATCACATTAATATAATGGCCTGAATTTTCTCATCTATAATAAACAGCAATTTCGTCCTCTATGCTTAAGACCACTTCAAAATTGAGACCTATAAAATACATTGCCATTTTTGTCAGTGGGATGATTAGCTACCCTACTAATATAAAGAAAGAATTTTGCTGAAAGGGAGATAGCTGAGAATATGTACTTTAAAAAATAATTTTAGTATATCCAGGTAAGTTGACAATGTACTTACAATTCACTTTGGAGAAAAGAATGAATTTTCTTATGATACTTTTAGTATTCAATTTTGTCTGAAAGAAACTTTTATTTTTCAAGAAATAACTGTGAAAATTTATAATCCCATAATGCTTTTAAAAATGGGTAGTTTCCTTCATTTACCAGAACCTGTGGCCTCAGCAAACATAGCAAAAATTACTTAGTAAATTACAGGAGTATTGATCTGTCTATCTTTCTCTTCAGAGAAGGCACTGACACCTAGCTTTTTTTTTTTTTAAGTATCTGCCAGTTCATGAAAGTGAGTTATATATTCCCATCACTCTTCCATAAGCCAAAATATAAGAGTAGCATCCCCAGTATTATTGATGTGAGTCATACACACTGAGATTTTCTGTATGGTGACTGAGTAACCTTTTCCTTTTGGTTTACATTTGTGGGAAAACAGAATGAGGTAGCTAAATCCCTAATCACCCAATGGATAATCAGAGCTATACAGCTGGAAGAAGTGGTAATGGGGAGGGGGATGAGACATTTACTCTGCCTTTTTCCTGTTTAAAATATATCTTATGAATTGCTCTTTTTTGGGAGGGCAATTCTCAACCAGGAAGACAGATACAAATGAAAAAAACCCAGGTCCTCTCTCACATGAAGATTGTTAAATAGTTGGTATCTTTTGATAAAAGAGTGATCCAAAAAAATATTTTATTGGATCTCATTAAAATATTGAAATTTCATCTATATAGATTATAAGTAAATTGACACAAATCATTTATTTGGTTTTAGTAACATAAGAATATGGTTCTATGACTCTATTTTGCACGCAAAAACCTATCAGCCCTCTGTTATAAGCACTGAGAAAAACTGAAAATTGTTCTCTGCCTCTTATCTGCCCTTTTTCCTGTACTTCCCAAATCCCTAAGAACAGGTCTGAGTCCCAATGTCTGGTTTAAGGTACTTATGAAGTTTAGAGATATGTTGCAGAGCTCAGGTGGGGGAGCTCATATACCTTTTGGGTCTCTCCTATGAAATGATGTTATAATTCTGTAATAGAACTAAGGCAACATCCAATTCTTGGCCATCCTGAGAAGATCCAGTAGATGAAACTGTCTGAATCATACTGAACTGGGTTTATTATACCAGCTTAGCTATTCACAAGCTTTAAATGACCTTGGACATGATATCACAAACTCTTAGTTTCAGCATCCACACTTATAAAATAGGGAAATAATAGCACTTCTTGTGATTTGATGGGATACTTTGAAGTGTCTGACATACAGGTTTATAACTAATGTTAGTTTTTCTCTCCATCAAATTATTTTCTTCCTTTCTCTCTATAATTGTGAAATACAACTAATAGTTCAGTAACATTATGAATTTAGTAGTTGTTTGTTTTCTTTTTGATTGATTCACTTTGGACCTTACCATTCTTATCTACAACGTTTCTCTGACACCATGCATTGCATTCTAAACAATCGCCATACAGACATCTGAAACATAATCTGTAATTCAATGATTTCTTCTTTTGCCTGTTTTCTGATATATGTCACCTAGTGGAAGCAAGAAGTACCTGTATGAAATGTTTTTGTTACTATCGGAAATGGAGTGATTAAAGCGAGTCCACTAAAATGAGTGCAGTATCACAACATACTAAATAACACAAAAGAAGCCAAAGATAATACTATTCTAGTCAATAACAAATGGAAGGGGTGGATGAAGAATGTCATTATCATCAAGGCTATATGATGATTTGTGCCTCTATGGACACAGAATCCTTCACACTGACTTCCAAATTGCATTGTCTCCTTTGTATAAGAAGAAAAGAGCGGCTCTGGCTTGACCATGAGTCAGTCTTCTCCTGTAACAGAAAGAAATTCCTTCTATTCAGGGGACACTCAGGGCTCATCACACACCATGAAGTACAGCAGGGGGCAATAATTAGCTTCTCTTTCCCATTCAGCTATCATATTGTCTACCTCACTTCATCCTTTCATTCTTGCTGCAAACAAAACCACTAGATGGCATTTTTTTTTGTTTCGAAATGAGTATTTATGAAGATCAACACCTAAAATTAAATTAGTTAAACTAAATATCTCTCAGCTTGTAGATAAATATTGTAAAAGAAAAAGGCATGAAAATATGTCCACGTAAATTGAAAGTACTTTGTACAATCTCCTTTTTCCTTTTCTGCTTCATGCATAAACTTTGACAACTGCAACTGTAGACATGTATACTATGATGTAAGGACTGTGCAAACATAGAATGAAGGCAAGCCTGAGCTCAGAAAGCTGAATTCTGCGGATGTCATCTCTGCTTGTCTAATTCTAGTCATATAGCTACCTAAGTCACCAAGGACAAACACCCTCATAACTTTCCCTGCTGATGCTGAGCCGTTGTCCTGAGCTGAGTTTCAGCTTTTGAGGAACTTAAGGTCCAGCCTGCTCTCTGAATGTTATGCTGTGCCATATACCAACACAAGAAAGAGACTATATGAAATTATTACTGAAGATTTTCCAGCAGGCTAATGCCTCATATGTTTGCAGATAAGCCTACAATATTGGGCAAAGACTGAGCTCCACTTCTCAACAATGAGAGCAAAAGCCATCACGTAGTTTGAGCTGTGAAAAAGCACATCTCTATCAAGTATCTCACACATTCATACTCAGCAATTCTAGATATAATGAGGTAACTCAACACCATCATATCTGAACTGATTTTCACTCGCATGTAAGAAATATTTGAGTAATTACTTGTTGGAATGAAAAGTAGAAGAATGTTTGAAATGAAGCTAGCTGCTTATGCTGCAGCTAAATAAACTGGCTCCAACCCAAGAAACTTCTTGACATAAAGACACTTCAAGTCCCTATATCTCCATGTCCAAAGCCCCTCAGGATTACCATGGTGTATTTGTTTTAATGCCAGTATCTTGTTCTTGTTTCTTCCTCAAAACAAAGCCTGAGCAAACTATGGGGTGCAGGTAGCTTATTTTGGAAATTGATCCCAGGACACAGGATATGAGGCTGGGAGTAGAAAAGGAAGTAAGGGGAAGGTCAGTCAAGGGATACATGATGAAGCTGACTACCTCTGTGTAGTGTCCCCTGAAGCCACCTGAGAAAGTACTTATGATCTGGCTCATACCCACTGGTCCAAGTGTTAATGTCCTTTCACATCCAGGTTTGTTCTTATATCAATGTATCTGTTGAATTTCCAATAAGTGTGCCAAATGGTGATGTCACAGAAGCTTGGGGCAGAAAGTGAGAGAGATTCAATGTAACTGCAATGAGCTGCTCTCACTTTACACTTGTGCCTAGAGGTGGGCTAATGACTAGAGTTCAGAATTCAAAGTTAGGCTAAGAGGATATCAGAAAGGTCATAACCCCCCCATTCCCAGCACCATTAAGAGAAATTAATATCCTATAAAGAGTCCAACACATTACAGTCAAAAAGTTGGCCAGTTGCTGTGCCTAGGCAACAGAGTGTATATTATCAGCATGGGGAAAAACATTCTGCAAGTGCATCTCTGGTGGAGGGAGCAATATTACTTTCATCCCTGGATCAGATCCCCACATTCTAGTTAGTAGGGATACATATCCATACATCCGTTGTGGAATAGTGTATATACTGCATTATATGAGGTGTTTTCCAGGAGTGTCATCCTAACCAGGTAATACTCAATTAGCTATCTCAAAGAGATGTGTTCTTGTAAGACCACTAATACCACGGTCTTGAACTGAACATTTTACCTGTCATAATTTTTAGTAAGCTCCTTGGTTTTAGGCACTATTATGCAGAATCTCTTATGGTAAATTAGATACCCTATTAGCATATGGATAGTGGTATTTACAGGTCTGTGATGCAAAAACTGTTCTGGCTGACAGGAGAGAGTAGCTGACATCCATTAGAAGACTCCTGTTTCAACACTTTCTCCTTAGTGCAAATACTGTCTGGCTGTTAAGAAAATGAGACCTAAAGATCAGCATTCTTTGTGCCCACTCCCATAGATCTATGTATTTGCACATTTCCTAAACATCATTGGCTTCAGTCTTCTAATCTTGCTTCTTCTAGGCCCCTAACTGAATATCCAAACCTCTTATTCAAGAATCCATGTATATCTGCACATCAGGTATCCTTCCATATAAGGCAATAACCAAGAACACAGCTAACTGCTCTGCTCAGTGCAATGATTTTTGTTGACCATTGCCCTCAAAGCCATCCTTGGTAGGTCTGTTGGGTAGCAGAATAAATATAATACACAATCACTTGTACTTGCACTTGTGAACAAAGCCATTCTCCCTTATGAGATTATTGCAAAGAAGCCCCTAAAGGTCACATATATAAATTAAGAATAAAGCATTGACAAAACTAAGGGAGGTGACAAAGGAGTCTAAGTCATCTATTCATTCAACATATCTTTGCCTTTTGGACCTTCCAAGGCCAGATCTACAATGCATTATTTTCTATGTACAGTGGATTGTTACCATGGCTGCCTAAGCCTGCCTGATGGATCTTGGAATATTTGGGTCAGAATGGGCTGCTCTGATTGCATAGTAATTAGTTGCTGATTGTTAGTAATTCCTCAGGAGCTTCTTAAGTATAATCTGGGATTGGTCCCCGTACATGAGGAAAGGGAGAGACCAAAGAGGCTGACTACTCCAGATTGGTAGGTGGCAGATTTAATGAGCAAGGGAATTTATGTAAGAGCTTGCCTTGGGTGGCTGGCTATAAGAGCAGTAGATCTCCATACCCATTGGAATCTTGAATTTAGAGCTCTTACCTGGATTTAATTCTGTATATTCTCTAGATAGTCTTGATACCACATCTCTATCTCAGACTTTTATTCATCGCACAGCTTCTGGGAATGGGGAAGGTAAGGAGAGCATACATTCCAAGAATGAGGGAGGGGATAAGGGGGGGCCTTCAGTTGCCCCAGTCCAGCTCGTAGGTCAACTAGTGGTCACATCTTCTTAATGACCTCCCCACACACATAGTTACTTGTTTCAAGGTCAGATGTTTAACCCTAATAGGACCAATGCCATGCCAATAGCTATTTTTAAATAAGGATTTTTCTGCTAGAGAATTTAAGACTGGACTTCAATTCCTGAGGAGTCTCCTCTGTGACACTCTCTGGGCTTCCTAGAGCTACCACACAGTACTTTATCTGCTCAAAAAGCTCCAGCATTGTCAAATCTATGGAGTCATGTAGCATGAGTGGAAAGGCAGCTTATACTGCGACTTAGAAATCCTGGAGGTCACTTTTTTTTTTGCCCTGGGACTTCTGAGTCACCCGATAAATTCATTAGAATAATATTCTATATATAACGTGTGTCATCTCCAGAATCCAAAGAGGCCCAGGAAGCTTAAAGTAAGGTGTCACAAGTGTGCAAGAAATGGCCCTATACCATAGAGGTCATATGTGGGCATGACTTACACCATCAGAGCCCACAAATTGTTCTCAGCAGGGCAGATCCCTTAATCTTTGTGGCTCTTATTTGCCACTCTCTGGAATGCATGTGTCTTACTAAAGTACCCAGAATTCTACTTCCTGATTAGTGTGATTGCAATGAGCATGACTGCATTAATATGGTGACCAGTGTGATGATGATCTGAGGGGGGAAGAAAAGGATGGTAAACCCCGTTGCAGACTATACTATAACAGAGTACAGAAAAGTAAGCACAACCCTGGGGGAAGACAGAAAATGTGTACTGCTGCCTTTTTCACATTAGGGAACTTTATTAAAGTATAAATAGAGAAAAGTAAAAAAATCAGAAGTTTTCATATTGGTAAATTTTCAGAGTGGACACATACTTATAACCAGCACTATGGCAAAATTAAACATTATCAGTGGTTTTCCTGTGATTACCTGCTCCACTGTCCTGGTATTTTAATACCATAGACTGATTTTGCTTTTTTTCAGTACTTCTTTGTATCCATCTCCTTTTAACATTTTTGTCAGATCATCCATATTATTGTATGTAGTTGTAATTTCTTTTTCTCACTGCTTTAAATGATTCCATTTATGAATATTCATCCAATTGTTTATGCACAATTGAATCTTCAATTTGAGGCTATAGTGCTTTTAAAAGAAACTTGTACATGGATTTTGTTAAATATTTTATATTTTTTCCTCTTGTATACACCTAGGAGATCATTAAGTGATAAGATTTGCAAAGGTATAGCTTTAGTTTATATTGCTAAGCCGTTCTTAGTTGTGATATCCCAGTTTATACCTAACATACATAAATCATCCCAATATATGTCCCTCCAACACTACATCTCTTTTCACTTTTGGAAATGTTGGGGGGTATTTTGAGGTATCACATTGTGTGATTTTAATTTCTATTTCCTTATTAACTGATGAATTTTCAACTTAAAACACATTTTTATATTTATTACCAATTTTATACCTATTTTTTAAAGGACTTGCCCAATGAGTGTTGCTCATTTTTCAATTGGGTTGGCTGCACTTTTATTAATACCGTCCTTTTTGTATTTGAATATGAATAATTTGTTGACTATACTTATTGTAACTATCCTTTCTATGGGGCCTGACTTTTTAACTCTCTCATTGATGTCTTTTCATGGCAATTCTAACTTTGATCAATAGCCAAATACCCAGTGCCAGAGGCTGTGTTATTTGCATATCAATACCATATGTGACATACCAGCTGCAATTGAAGTACCGTCTGTTTAAGTTTATGATATTCCACAACTATCTGGCACAATTCTAGTTTTTTTAGTGCCCAGACTGGGAACTAAATGTGGATTTTTAGAGCATACTACCATCACATCCTTTTTGATGGTGGCATTAACCTATTTAATTTATCCTAGTATGGGTTTGCTTGTGTGATGGAGGGAAAGAAGATTTTCAAGAAATTCAACTTGGCCTTCCCCATCTCAATAGCTCTTAATTCACAAGTAAGACGAAGTTATTGGAATTCTTTCAATACAATCTATACGGGCAGCCCCGGTGGCACAGCGGTTTGGCGCCGCCTGCAGCCTGGGGTGTGATCCTGGAGCCTTGGGATGGAGACCCACATCCAGCTCCCTGCATGGAGCCTGCTTCTCCCTCTGCCTGTGTCTCTGCGCCTCTCTCTGTGTGTCTATGAATAAATAAATTAAAAAAATTAAAAAAAATACAATCTATACATTCCAATTATATAATCAAAAAAATAGTTACACAACCAGTACCTGGACATTTTGGAACAACTGAGAGAGTTGTATGCTAGAATCCCATTCATCACCTGGCTGCCATGTACTTTCACTATAACCATTACTATGTTTTGGTTCTGCTTATATCCAAATCCATTCAGACCTGGTACCCAACAGCTTTTGGTTCCTTCAATTACAGCATTTTGGGTCTGATAATTAACCTAAATCTGGAAATGATTAATGGATCATTATTTACACTTGCTGCGTCTGACCTCCTGCAGAGACATTTTGCTCTCTGTTGTTTCTCTTTTGTGATTTTGTTAAGTGATATCCAAGCTGGTTTGCCACCTATCCAATCTTTAAGATCATTAATCTATTAGCCATTGCCAAAAAAATCTCCGCAGGTCAAATCATCATGGTTTTCTCTCCAAACTTGCTGTCTACCTTGCCTTGGTCAGTTAATTACCACCACTGGGCCTCTGCTGATCTAAAGCCCTATTATAAATAATAATAGAGAGCCTAACTACACAACAGCCTTCCCTACCATCAACTCCAGCATAGAGAAGACAGTTATTACTTCTCAAAGGTATTACTGTATAATTTACCCAATAACCTTCTTTATTTACAGCTTTAACAATATGAAGTGGCCTTGTGTCACTCCTGGAGAACATAGATGATGGTACCCTGGTCTCACATAGTAAATCTATTCTAACATCCCCACATTGACATCTGTGAGGCTTCTTTTATCTTTTCATTCTCTACTATTCATTGTGGCTCCCACTGTGTCCATCACAAAACTAACCCAGCAGCATATAAGGAATAGTTTCAGGTATTATCGACCAAATATTCAAACTCAGATCACAAGGGTATACACTCATATCAATAAATTCTCCCTTATCTTCCCTAAAATCTCCCTTTCTGGTCCAACACATTGAGGATTACTGTTAACATATAATCACCTGTTTCCAGATCTGAAAACTCTTTGATAAATAAGTTGTGTCTTCTCATAGTAGAGAAAGAACTTACAACCTTGGGCTTTGTTGAGGTAAGCCCAAGTTATTCACCAGGAAATGATAATAATAAAACAGAAGAATTTAGGACAGATTTTAGGAGCCCTTGGAAAACACCCATTTCATACAGGGGGAGGGTTCAAGATAATCCAAGGGTTCAGGTTTATTCACCTGAATGCTGAGTTCCAAGACTCAGCATCCCATTCTTTGGGTCAAAGTCTTGACTTTGACAAAGGGCACCTGCTGAGGCTGAACATTCAAATTTTTTGTAGCTTGGAAGCTATTGTCAGATAGCTGATGTCTCGTATTTGTAATTATTTCCCTGTTTCCTTCAAGTAGTACCACTGACAACTAAACCAATGCTTCACTTTCCACCTATATCTTATCAAGTTCACTACCAGTTAAATGATAATTGTGAAACAATTATACATCAGGTGTTACATCTTCACATCTATTCCTAGTAATAGGGTCATTATTGATCCTTATACAAATCAGAGGACCTAATTCTAAAGTCTCTTCCAGAAGGGGTCCTTTTTAGCACCAAATTGATAACCAGTTCTCTTAATCTGGGTTCCTCCAAAAGCTTAGCCTAAGAAAATATCTTGAACAGAAGGATTTGAAGTCTGGAATTAATCCCAATCAAAAGACAATTATAAAGAGCAAAACAGGGAATGTAGGACAGTTAATACAAAGATGAAATATTGACCTGATCATCACTGTGCACAAATGGATTATATCTTGCTGACAACTTTCTAAAGAGTCTTATAGAATGCACCTCAGAGTTCTCCATCATAAAGATAGATTAAAAGAGCATTTGTTAATCAGATAACTAGATAACCCCCTTCAGTAAGAGTTGCCCCAAAAAGGTTAATTCACTCACACTTCCATGTTGTGCAAGGTCATGATAGCTGAGAGAGTACCTGCCGAGATGTTCTGAGTGACATCTGTGTACACTGAAGTAGGATGCTGCCCTTTTACAACTGTGATTGGTTGGTTTGGGCAGCAATATTGTAAGTAAAATTGTGGGCTGAGAAAATGTATGTGATATACAGATACTACAATTTCAAGTTTTGTTCGATTCTCTTGGTCTTAAATGCTGACTTTCACTCTTCTTTTCTTTTTTGTCTTTTTGATTTATATGTATTAAAGACCTTGTAGATATATTTATATAAATCTTTTTCACAAGAATGTTAGAGGTGCCTGGTTGTCTCTGTTTATTGAGCATCCAACTCTTGGTTTTGGCTCAGGTCATGATCTCATGGGTTGCAAGAGGGAGCCCCACCTTGGGCTCTGGCTCAGTGAGAGAGTCTACTGGAAGATTCTCTCCCTCTGCCCCTCCCCCTACTTGAGTATGCATGCATGTGCACATGTGCTGTCTCTCTCAAATAAATAAATTATAAATTGTGAGTAAGTCAGGGTACGTTTAGAGTGATACATGAGTGATACAAAATAAGGAGTTTATTATAAAAATTAGACAATTTAGCGAGCTGGGGAAATGTGATAGGTCAGCCAGGCTGATGGTAGGGAAGGAGAATGGAATGTGATCTGGAGAGATAAGGGCAAACTAGAACTTGTGAGAATAAACTAGGACCCATGAGAACAAACTGGAAACCATGTTTCCTGTCATCTCTCATCTGACATGCAGTAAAATAGTACTTTTCAATACAGAACTGCTCAAATACTTGGATCAGTTCTCAGAGAAGCCAAAAGAGGTCTAGTGTCCCTATATGTACCTTATGCCAGCAAGGTGACCAAGTCATTCCATGGCAACTTTTAGGTGTCACGTCACTTGGTGCTTAGCTCCAAACTTCATATAGAACAGATTTCCCTTCTTTTCTTTCAAATCTTATATAAATTTCTTTCATGAACCATAAAGGAAATCAAATACATGGCAAAGTATTTCCAGTTTAACTATATTGACCTATAATATCACATACATATCATATATATAATATCACATATAATATCATCCCAGTCTACTTCTTATCAACTTAGCACTTCCTTCAATCCTTATGAACTTCCAAAGAGAGAGAATAACACAATTATGCTTGCACCTAATGGCATCCAACCATCCCTGATGGAGTTGAGAGCAAAAATAATCTGTTCCCTCAAAGAGGATGCACAGTTCCTTCATCCATTTTTGGGTGATATGCAGTCCTTTCCTAGCCAAATCACACTTGTTCTTTAATACACTGTAATATAAATACAGAGGTAGAAGGTTTACTATTAGCACATCTTCTGTATTCCAGACATTCTTCTTCTAACTGATGTTATATAGTGGCAACTCAATTTCCCTTTGAAATCAGAATTGATCACCCTAGCCAGGACACTAATACTTTGTTTACCTGTTAATTCACTGTCATGAGAAACCCAAAGTGGCCAGGTGGAAGTCTCAACTTACAGTTTAATGGAATCACTGTCTGGCCCTTTGATAGAAGCATTTTCCACTTGAAAATTAAGATTACCACACCAGTAAAAGCAAAAGTCATGAGAATAGGAAACAAACACCTCATTAGTGGGTCACTAGAAGCAGTAGTGAAAGAATCCATTTTCATTTTCACCTCACTGGTTCCCTAGACCTTTTAATCCTGGCTGCGGAACAAACAACATATTTTAATCACAGATTCAGAACATAGACTGCATCTTAGAGCTCATTGTACTACCCTTCAAGAGGTGGACACATAAGAACTAAATCTTTAAAAGTCTGTTTCACTGTGCTATCAGGCCAACTGCTTCAGAATTATGGATAACATAAAAACAGTGATTTCAAGAGAATGAACCCATTGCCACACTCTATCTGATCTAAAATGAATTCGTTGTCAGAAGTAATCTGAGTGGAATGCCATTGTGGTAAATAAGGCATTTTGTAATCCCACAGGTGACAGTTTTAGAGGAAGCACTGTGTCAAGGTTGATTAATCCGTAAAGCCACCCCACAATATAAATATTGTTTGATTTTTATAGACTTTCTAAAGTATAACAAGAAGGCAAACTAGCTAATATTGTTCCCTTCCTTAGTTTGGTGACAGACCATTGAATTAGAGAAAATATATAATATTTTATGTTAGCATATTATAAAAACATAACTTAATAATCCCCCATAAATTGTTGTTAATTTAAATATATATGGGTATGTGGTTAGATACTTATCTCCCTTCAAAGAGATGTGTCAACTAGGTCCACATCACATCACCTTTTAAATGTGTTCCCTGTTATCACAGATGTGAATAAAAAAAATCTTATATTTTAGGAAATCACCTGGGGTTTTCAAAACAAACTACAATTACATATTCATCATATAGTGTCAAATATTTCCATATAATTTCCAGTAAGAGAGATTTGCTATGTGTTACATCATGCTGTGTTTTATGGCTTTTTTTTTTTTTGCAATTGATTATTGCTCACAGATGGTATTTTCTTGACCTCCTACTTCAAATCACAACAATCTGTTGCCTTATCTAAGAGTTTATCTAGGATAACATGAAGATGTAGAGTTAGGAGTGTTGTTCCTAGCTGTGTCAAGTTGTATTTAAATGAAACTTTGTAAATTATCAAGCTGATTCCTTCCTCCTGAGGGATTCGTGAGGTATTGGAAAAATGTATGATACATTTGTGAAACCTTAAGAATTGTGATCCACCACAAGAATAAAACTATGCAAATATTGTAAGCAGCACTAATTGGGTACTACCAAATTGCTATGTGGTTACTATAATTTACTGAAATAACCATCTTTTGATGCTTTTTTTCTTAGGAGGATTCTGAGTTTCATGTTTTTGTTTTCTTCCTGCTAGAGGACTAAAAAAAGAGAATGCACAGAAGGCTGTATTATTGGATGTGGAGAGCACATAGGCAAAGGGTGTTTACAATTTACAACAATTTTCAATTTTCTGCTCCTAAGCCCAGTGTGTTCATTAGAAAAGCAAGTGCTACCTGTGACCACTACTATTTTAATAAAATATTTATAAACAAAAAGGTCAGAATTAAAAAGACATTAGCCAAATCATTGCTTCACTTCTAGCCCATGGGCTTTGTTGTTCTGTGCCTGGAGGAACAATTTTCCTACCGTTTAGAGTTAGATTCCTCTTCAAAGGCAAGCAATAGCTGACCTGTGTCTTCAAAACCAAGAGATAAATTCTCACACTGGCATTCTTGATCTTTCAACATCTGGCTCATAGATATTTCTACATTATATCATACTACTCTCCTTTAAAACAATCATCAAGTCAGACTAAACCACCCTCCTTCCTTTAATATTTCTGAATTTACCTAAACTTTTACTTTATTCTCCTTATTTAAAATATTTTCCTCTCGAATGCTCACTCTGTATACAAATTACCTCATTGAATATCTATTTCCAATACCATCTCCTTCAAACTTTCTTGATACTTTGTAATAGATACAATCTTTTAAGCTATCAAAAACACTCATTTTTTAAATTCTTACTTCACCTTTGTTTTCTATGATATCTGTATTAGTTAAATGTAGTTGATACTTAATTTTGTGTTAACCTTAAAAATAAAACTGCCAATTATTTTACCACCAAAAGAGTTTGCTGGTAAGGATTTATTAAGGAATAGCAGAGAACTGCAACCCAGGACAAGCAAACTAAAATAAAACCAAAGGCAAGTTTGATGAGCAAAAGAAAGCAACGTTCTTTTATACAGCAAGAAAGGAGTTGGGAGGGGCTGTTATAAACTAAAAGTTCATTGGAATAATCTGAAAGCTGGAAGTATTCACCTGCAAAGTCCATTTCTTGCTATTGCAACTGACTGGTAAAACTGAGAAGTGAGATTTCCTTTTAATTTTCACATATGTAAATAAACCATAAATTGGCATATCTAAGTGGTGGGACCTCATGAACTTTCTGTAAAGTAACTACCAGAATCTGTCAGTTCAATTGTCTGCATTGTACTATTAAAAAAATAATAATAAATTTTAAGGCAATGTGTACCATGTGTATAAATGGTCATGACATAAATAAACTAGAATCTCCAATTTTAGGTTCATATTTGTTTTCTGTTTTTGTTTTTTTAATTTTTTTTATTTATGATAGTCACAGAGAGAGAGAGAGAGGCAGAGACACAGGCAGAGGGAGAAGCAGGCTCCATGCACCGGGAGCCCGACGTGGGCCAAAGGCAGGCGCCAAACCGCTGCGCCACCCAGGGATCCCTTAGGTTCATATTTGAAAGCGTAAATCCGGAAACAAAGATTCTATTATTTTAGGCATGTGGACATTTTTATGAAATAGTGCTCTTCAGAGATTATTTTCTTTCTCCTACAAAAATCACGATAATTCATAAACCCTTGCTGTCATTCTGATAGAAAAATAGATATTACAAAGAAATTGAGAAAGACTGTTTTAAAGTAAAGGTGAATACTCCAACCTTCTGGAGTGTTCACGTAGTTATATACAAGATATATCAAGAGGGTCATAATGAAGGATACAGACATTTTGGTGACAAAACCACTGTTGTTCATTATGAGCTGCTATAAATATTGTACAAAATTTGAAATTGTTTTACAATAAAAATATCAATTTGTATTAAAGGAAGCAAAATGAAGGGCACATTAAGATTTGAGTTAAGTAATAACAAAAGGACCAATTTCTGGAGTCACGTTTAATCATGGTTTCAGAATCCCACCATAGAGTAGACTTTCTTGGCATTAGTGGGGGTAAGCATACCAAAGGTGACTGCTTAACTAGTTGTATATCATTAATTCCATACATGAATTGACTTAGATTTTGCCCTTTAAATAAAGTTCCATGATAAAATATTTTCTCCAAATAGTATTTTAAGTAGATTTTCTGTTTAAAAAGGAAGAAAACAACCTAAAGGCTTTAAGAGCCTTGAATCCATTGTGAATGAACTCAGTAAGCATATTAATGGAAAGGAATCTAAACAAGGCGAATAATTATTTAACAAAGTCACAGGGATAGAAACAATTATTCTTATTTCTCCTAATAACAATTTTTTTTATTTTTGAGAAGATTAAGGACTCTACTAAGAAATCTTAGGCTACAACGTATATCAATTATTTATCAAGACACTCTGAAGAACTTTTTACACTTAGTAAAATAGGCTGTGCTGCCTTAAAGTGAATAGCTTATTTTGATGTGTAATGGAGAACTGTGTTATTTTGGAACTTAATGACTAAATAGGCTACAAGTGTTCAGTAAAAGGAATTAAAAGACAAAATGAAGTTTTACTTGTGAGGCAAATCTCATCCCTCATCCCTCTACCTTGGAGCTGACCTATGATAAATTGTCTGTGTTATTCAAGACTGGAGAGAGTTAATTCACTTGCAATAGTACCACAGTTGTTACAGTTTCAAAGTTTCCATTTTTCAGTCATGAATGGTAGAGCATAAGGAGATGAAATTAGAATAGTAATATGAAAACGATGAGAATTATATTGCATTTTTGTCTCACATGAAATCAAAGACCACACCCACATTATGGACAATAGTTGAAAATCATGCTGCCAAATGATGAATATGCTTTTCTCCCTCTTCTATAGTTAATAAAGGATGTTCTATGAGCTATGTATATGTCATACACTACTTCAGGAATAAAATCATTAGCAGAAATGTGCATCATTACTTTTGGGGACCAATGAATGCCCCCTGATTTTCAAACTCAAGCTAATGTTAAAAATGAACATTTTCCATGTTTGCATTTCTTTGCACTTCTGAGAAGCAGCTGAGACCAGAAGCAAAAATGCTAATATTCCATGAGAGCAGCTGTTGTTATGGTATTTCTGGACTAGCTGCTTACAGAAAGATTAAATCTTGCTGTAAAGCTTGCATTTTCTCCTAGAATTCTCAGCTCAATTTCATAAATTCAAAAGGTTTGAGTAGGTGAGATGGAATTGTGATAAGCAACCCCAATCAGGTTATTTCTCTGAACTAAAACAAGCCTTTAAAATTTTCTCAGCTCTAATGCATCTCCATTAATAGTGTTAAAGCCATGAGTTACAGTGAAAGTCACAAATAAATATCTAATCTGCAGAAAATGAGAAATCCCGAAATAGGAAAAGGAAAATCTGGAGTGAGGGAAAAAGCCCTAGAACTTTTTACTTTTCAATCTCTGAATATATATGTATATATGTGCATATATGTGTATGTGTATATGCATATGTGTATATGTATGTGTATCTACATGTATATACATCCATTTGACATCTATTGAAAATGATGATTGCTTAAACCTCAGCAAAATATTTGATTTACATACAAAAAAAACAGTAAATTAAAATAGTAAGATAACAAACAGCAGATCAATTCACTATAACCACCAACCACAGCAGTGTATTTTAACAAAATACAAGTGGACTGGTTGTTGTGAACTTGTTCACTTGTTCACTTGTTCATGTGAACTTGTTCACTTGTTCACTTGTTCATAGAACATAAATGGTTTTACTCAGGACAAAACCTTGGCTAGAATACTTTTTGAACCACTAGTTTCTCATTCAACACATGGTAATTTTTAAGTCCTAGAAATAGCTATATTAAATTATTTTAGAATCTGCTCTTCTTCGGAATCTTTTCTTTTGTAATGTAAAAAATAAAAAGAAAATACAAATACTATAAAGGTGATATACTGATTATATATTATATTTTATGTACTTGATAATTTGATAAAATGTTTCAATAATTTTACTAAATAAATTTCAAAAGTATAATTGGTGAATAATGCCAATGAATCAATCATGCTGCAAATGTTAATTAAGTGTCCACTCTATTTTAGCTTCCCTGATGACTTCAACTAAGAGAAACACTATTCTAAAGAAGTATCTAACCAATTCAGGGGGAAAGAAATTTAGGTTCCCCAATTATCATATAAAGAATTCCAGTCCTAAACTGTTCTTTATTATAAAAAGTCCATGAATTCATAAGTAAAAATGTTTAATCTGGTTTATAATTGCAAAGAAAAATATAAACGAAAGACAACTACTTGATCCGAAAGGATTAAAATAAGCTGAAAGAAGTGAGATAGGATGACAACATTATTAAAGTGAGCAGAAAAAAAATTAAATTAAAAAAAATTATAAAAATTAAAAAAAAAGTGGGCAGTGACCTAGTGACCTCAAATGTGGGAAAGATCTTGATAATTACATATACATGTAATTATACATATATACATACATGCAAGCACATATAATACACATATATACATACATATATTTCTTTTTTTTTTTTAATTAATTTTTATTGGTGTTCAATTTACCAACATACAAAAAAACACCCAGTGCTCATCCCGTCAAGTGTCCACCTCAGTGCCCGTCACCCATTCCCCTCCAACACCCGCCCTCCTCCCCCTCCACCACCCCTAGTTCGTTTCCCCGAGTTAGGAGTCTTTATGTTCTGTCTCCCTTCCTGATATTTCCCAACATTTCTTCTCCCTTCCTTTATATTCCCTTTCACTATTATTCATATTCCCCAAATGAATGAGAACATACACTGTTTGTCCTTCTCCGATTGACTTATTTCACTCAGCATACATATATTTCTAAACATAAATATGCAGTGAATAACAGACCAATAATAAATTGTGAAATAATTGTTTCTGAATTCCTATATCATATATACCTATATATTTCCTAGATAATTTATCCATGTATTTATATATATATGTGTGTGTATAGTTTATAATTTATATGTATATGTATATATACATTGCCATTATATAGATAGGAAGATAATTCAAGAAATGGTAAGATTAGGTTTAGTCCATCAATGATCTGTTGCCATGAAGTAAGGAAGTACCTGTAAGGGGTAAATGGGACAGTGTGTTGTAAGCAGAACATGTTTAAAGTTATTTCAGAATACGCTGTATTCTGTAGCTTCTCTCATTCACAGCATCTATTAGGTGCTCAAAAATTATTTAACTTGTTCAATCAAAAGATATATTCACTTCATCTTGACCTTCTATATAGTTACTGGTACAGACAAGCTTAGGTTCACATCAGGGAAAATCTTGATCCCAAATTACAAGAGAACTGGACCACTGTCTCCATTAGAACATAAATAAAAGGAAAAATTACAAGTATCTTGTATAATTTTGAAATCAAAAGAAAAGGTTTACAGAAGTCATAAAATGATGAAAGGGGGCAGGAACTTTTTAAAGACAGAGGTTAAAGTCTCATTCGCTACAATAAATGATTATATGTGCTCATTGTTTCTCCCAACTTTCATTCTGATTAAATTTTAGAAAAAAGGAAAGAAGTAGATTTGCCTGTAAATTGATCAAATTTAATTGCTTCCCATCAGGTTTTTACTTGTCACTGTATTGAAGCTGCTATTTTAGAAAGGTCATCAATGACATATTGACCAATTACATTTTCATCTTTGAACTTTTTATCTTTGTTCAATATGTTTCATGGTTCAGACTTCTTTGTGTGTGAATTAAACTGGTTCTCCAATCACATATTCATCCATTTACCTATCCATTCATAAATGTATACAGCATTGATAATTTTAAGGACTAAGCATTTGTAATTTTAGAATCACCTAGCCTTGAAATCTCAACTTCCAAAGGTATTAAAGTCTTCCTCTTTTTAATTGACTATTTATGATCATTTGCCAATATTTTTAGATTTTACTACCACTCTGCATTTTGATCTCCTACACTGTCACATGAAACCAAGTGCTTTAGTTTTGATTGTTATTACTCTGAGAACATTTTATACAAAAGACCATAGTGAGTAGTCCCCAGTAGAAATTTAAGAAGGAATATTCACTTTGTCAAACACTTTTGTTATAGTTGAGGAATTTCCTCTGTATGACACTAACTACAATTCATTGTGAGCATTCAGTGTGCATACTCAAGAACCTTTCATTCTAAAGAAATAAAATGTCAAAACTTTTATATTTTAAGGTATATCAAATGAAGTGCATATTAAATGAAGTCACTTTTTTCTTTTAATAGGTCATTTTTGTGAAAATAGGCATTGTCTGCATAAATGAAATTAAAAATGTAGATGGGGTGGTATTTAAACAGAAGTAAAAATAACTCAGAAATTAACAGAAGTGAAACAATATTCTCACTTTATTATTTTTTAAAGATTTTATTTATTTATCTGTAAGAAGCACACAGAGAGAGGAAAGACATAGGCAGAAGGAGAAGCAGGCTCCCAGCAGGGAGCCCGATGTGGGACTCCATCCCAGGACCCTGGGATCACGACCTGACCCAAAGGCAGATGCTCAACTGCTGAGCCACCCAGGTATCTCAAAAATATTCGCACTTTAGAAGTGAATATAATTTAAATCAATTTCTCATTTCCTTTCCAAAAAAAAAATGCTTCCTTGTTTTGATAAGAGGTTATATAAATCACCGACTTATTTGGTCTAGTATAAATTCACTAGAATGTGTATAAATTATTTCCACATCAGGATCATTAGACTAAGATTACTTTTATATAAATGCTAAATACAAAAAATGTGTTGAGTGAGTGATGGGGCAGATGTTCTCAAGTGAAAGGAAGTATTAAAAATATATCAAGAACAAATTATTAAACTCATATATGTTTATATAATCTATAAAGGGATGCTAAAGATTTTTGTTGTTTTACTTATTTTTAATTTTTTATTTTATTCAAGTTCAATTTGTCAACATATAGTATAACACCCAGTGCCCATCCCATCAAGTTCCCCCGCTCAGGGCCTGTCACCCAGTCACCCCATCCCCCCACCCGCCTCCCCGTCCACTACCCTTTGTTCATTTCCGATGGTTAGAAGTCTCTCATGGTTTGTCACTCTTTCTAATTTTTTCCACTCAGTTTCCCTCCTTTCCCTTATAATCCCTTTCACGATTTCATACATTCCCCATATGAGTGAAACCATATCAAGATTTTATATTCAGAATACACAACGGCCTGTGGACAAAATGGCACAATTAAAGTATATATATTCTGGAGATTTCATGAGGATGTTTTAATCAAACTTAAAGGGTTTAAGATATTCTTACAGTTTTATTTTTTTATTGAGTATAACCAACAAGGTACACATACTTTATACTCCATTACTTTTCATAAAGTATATTTTAGTGTTCTGTATTTTTCAGCCTTTTGCTATTTTGTATTTGCCTTATTTCTTTGTAGTTATTTCTTTGTAGTTATTTCTTTGTAGTTATTTCTTTGTAGTTATTCATATATTCTAGATATGAGACCACTGGCAGATATATATATCTGCGTGTGCATATATATTTCTGTGTATGTATATGTCTGTGCATATATCTCTGTGTGTGTATATATATATAGATATATACACACACACACACACACACACATATATACGTATATATGTAGACATATCTAACTATATACACTCACACAAATACCTTCTCCTAGTCCATGGCTGGCAATTTCATCTTTTTTTTTTTTTTTTGGCAATTTCATCTTAATATTATCTTTCGATGAATGTGACAGTAATTTTAACAAATTTTAATTAATCTCACCTTTATGGGAAACTTCCTAATTAACTTTTGAGATCTAAAATTAAAGGTTTGCTTTATGTCTTATTCTAGAATTTTTATTTTCTTACCATTCAATTTTATGCTTAGATGCCACTGAAAATTTTATGTGTTTTTTTCTAAAGTTTAAGGATTTTTTTCTATGACTTCTAGTTCACTCACCACACGTTTTTTAAAATGGTTATCTTTTTCATTGAATTTTACTGGTTTTATCAGTATCATATGATGATACATACCTAGGTCTGTCTCTGTTGTTTCTATTTTATTCTGTCAAATTAATTGTTGAACTTGGTACCGATAATGTCCTATGTTAGTTACAGTAAATGTAAAAAAATCTCAATAGCTGATAATGTTAGTTGTCCATACTTGAACATTTTCTTTCAAATCAAATAACTACTCCAGACTCTTTGTTTCTCCATTTACATTCTAGAAACCATGTCAAATTTCTACCAAAAAATTTTTTCTGTGCAATTTGTATTGGAATTACATCGAATATGTACAGTATTCCAAATCACTAACATAATACCTTTCTTCATTTGTTAAGATATTTTATTGTTATTAGGAAGGTGTTATAGCTTTTAGAGAAGTGACTTGAAGATCATTATAGCTTTTCTGAGATATTACATTGTTGCTAGTGTTATTGTAATTTTTGTCTATTTTTATTTACTAATTGCATGTTGCTAATAAATAGATGTTTTTAATATATAATATGTTTTTATATTGTATATATGTTTTTTTTACTTTCTTGAACTTGAGCAACTTTGCTAATTTTGCAAATTAACTCTGTTCATAAATTCTTGACTTATATAGACACAATTATATTCTTTGCGAAATAATGAAATTTTTTTGTTCCTTTCAATCTTTATACTGCATATTTCTTTTTCTTAAATAATTTCACTAGATTCATTATTAAAAGAGGTGATAGCAGACATGTCTCATTGCTGAACACAGAAGAAAGCATTAACTACTTACCAATTAAGTATGATTTTCAGATGGTGTATCACTTTGAGAAAGTTCCATTCTGTTCCTCCTTTGTTAATAGTTTTGGATTTTGTCAGATGCATTTACAGCATTTATTGAGACATTAGGGGACACAGAGTGAGCAAGGAAACATAATATAAATTATGTCTAAGAAGTGACAGAGGCCAGCTTATAAGACTTTTTGTTTGTTTTTATAAGACTTTTTATTAAGAAAATTGGTTTTAGGGACACCTGGGTGGCTCAGCAGTTGAGCATCTGCCTTCAGCCCAGGATGTGATCCTGGAGTCCCGAGATTGAGTCCCACATCAGGCTCCCTGTGAGGAACCTGCTTCTCCCTCTGCCTATGTCCCTGCCTCTCTCTCTCTGCATCTTTCATCAATAAATAAATAGAATCTTTAAAAAAAAAAAATAAAAAGTTGGTTTTATTCTGACAATAATAGGGAGATTTGTAGGGCTTAATCAGAGACATGAAGAGATTATACTATTAATATTTGTTTCTATTTTGAGAACTAAGGGAAGATTAGATGAAAACAAAGTAAAAATTTAGGAGGCATTATCAATAATTCAGGCAAAATATGAGTGACTTGGAAAACAGATGGAGTCATTGATATATTTAGAAGAAAAAACAATAGAATTCCTGAGGAAATAGTTATAAACTTGAGGTGAAAAGAAAAACTTGAAAGATTCAGGCCTGTGCAATAAGAAGTATGGTATAGCTATTAAGCTATAAGAGGAAATTGTTGGTAGGCCAGATTTTGGGAGAATCTCTTTAGAATTTTAGTTTTGAGAATATTAAGTAAAAGACATTAATTGAACAGTAGTAAGTGAAGGCATCAAACACAAGTTTGAAGTTCACCAGAGAATTTTTCTGGAGACCCAGTTTGTGGGTTAGCAGGATGTGAGTGGTAATATGTGAATGAATTACATTACCACAAGAGTGAATGCAAATAAAGTAGAGACTATATACGAGGATTTTGACTGAATCCAAAATTAAGGTTAACTATTAAAAGAATCACCAAAGTAAGCTGAGAACAAACAGCTAGAAGGAGGGAGGCAGGGAGGTGTATGTGTTACATTATTGAAATACATTAAAAAAAAAAGTGTTCCTGAAGGAAAGAATGATGGCTAATGTCAAAATGAGGTCAAGTAAGATAAGAACTGAGAATGACTTTTGGATTTATCAGGAAGAAGCTCACTGGTGGTCTTGACATAATTTCTGTGAAATGATGGTTTGCGTATGTGTGTAAGACTTGGTAGACTTAAGACTGTGAAAGAGAGGGAAGACAGGAGACAATGAATTTAACTATTTCTAAGAGATTAGCTAAAAAGGATGAAAGGATTTGATGCTCTTTAAAAGGCAAATAAGATCAAAATAGAATTTGTTTATAAGTTTTAAGAAAGAATAAAAGCACATATTAGCTCTTGAGGGGAACAATACAATAGTGAAGGAAAAATTTATTAGAAGAGGGAAAAAATATTTGATATATTCTCAAAAAAGTAAAAGGGGAGAACATATAGATCCTGAGCAAGGGCATTAACATTGGAAAAGCACAAAGACTGTCATTTACAGGAGGAAGCAATGTAGTAGAGGTATACAGATATGGGAAAGTGGGAACCTGGTGAAGTTATTTTCTCATTAATTCATTTTTTTCACAAGCATAAAATTATTAGCTGAGAGTTCATAGAAGATGTTGAGCCTTAAAGAAAACACATGCAATAGTTTTCTGGAGAAGGTAAGGTAAATATATTTGAGAAAATGATTGCAGGTCAGTACTAAGTACTTTATTTTGTTTTATGGTTATGATTTTCAAACTAGATCAGTCTGTTCTGCACTGTAATTTTCTCCAGCTGTCTTCAAATATAACAATTGTTTTGTTTTGTTTTGTTTTCCAAATAAAGGAAAGAGAGGAAGGAATAAGGAAATGAGAGAAGAAAGATTGCTGAAGATCTATGCAATAAAATAATAATTTACCATGGGTTTTAAAATTTATAAGGAGGAAAGATAACAGATTAAAAGAGTTGGTAGATAGAATGAGTTGGAACTCTTTTAGGTCAAAGGATTATTGAAGCCATGGCACTGTGAAAATAAGCTGGAAAGATGGGGTGGTGACCCCAAAGAGTCTTGCATGACAATTGAGATTATAAGGGAATGAGGCCTGATGAGGTAAAGGGTAGCAGAATGAAAATGACTAAGTATATGAGGAATAAGTTCATTGGAAGAAAGATGGAATGGTGTTAGAGAAAAATAGGAATAAGTTATGAGCTAAGGAAAACAATGTGAGGAGCTAATTTAAGGGTTTGAAGAGGATAACAACAGTGATGGATAATGGGTAACATAGTCTGATGACATGAGGTACAAAGGTGGGGGTTTTAGAGAGGGTAGGATCACAGTCTAGAAGCAGCAAGAGAGTAAGCAGTGCCTCTTCCCTTCTTTCTCCAAAGGTACAAACAGTGTGAGGGCATCAAGGGTTGTTAGCAAAACAGAAGATACTTAAAAGCCAATTTTCTGTAATAATGAGAAAATATTTAACATAAGAAAAATGTTGCCAATGATGAACACTTAATACCTGAGGGTACCAGTGAAATGCTTTAGAAATTAAGGGGCAGAACAGAGGATGTGCAGAGCATAAGGTAACAGAGAGAAGTACGTCTTGGAGCTCTGGCTTTTCATGTGGAGAATGGGATTATACTCGAGTAGTGGGTGTTATGGGATTTGTTCTAATAAACTCATGGCAGTTAGCAGTGGTGGCGTTTTCCCTGGTGGGGAGATAGGCTCTCTCTAAACGTTTGACAGTGTAATTCTTGTGAGTATAACTATTAAAGGACTTCAGGTAAATTTTTCAGGATGGGGTAAGTTAAATTTTTGAAGAAGGAAGAAGCAGGACGCCAGTGAGGATCATAATTACAATAGCTTCTATCCAGGGTTTTTTGTTCAAAGACTTCATTATAATTTTCCTTTGACCTGGGAATCTAGATTTTCTCATTTCTGTGCTCAAGAACTAGTGTGGTCTCCAAGAGGAAAAATTTGAAAAATGTGATGAGTTTTCTACATGAAACTAAGTGCATTATTTTGTAATGTCATTTTTACTTTTTGGAAATCAATATGGTGATAAAAGCTGGTAAGTCATAGTCATTGTTTTTGTTTGCTTTTTAAGGGTCTTTCAAAAACCTGTGTACTGTATACCCATTGATTCTTTTATTTATATTTAATTTGACTGCTTTAATGGGGGTATAATATCTACAATTTCATTTTTTTCGATATCTTTCCCAAGGCTTGTTAATTCATTTTTATCTCTGAGGAAGGTGTGCTATTGGCTGAATAATGTAGTATTTGCAGTTCGATTTAATATTGCCTTTGAAACCTTAGGAGCAAGTGTTTCTGCTCTAGAAGTCAATTTACTTTGTGTCTAGTCTTTAGGAAGTCACTGTGGCTCACCACAAAGTGTCTTAAAAAAAAAAAAAAAAAAAAAAACACCTCACCAGCACTGTGATCTGACAATGGTGGCTTCTACTTTCCTCCTGTGGCCAAAACCATTTACAGCAGTCTCCTTGGGTGCTAGGGATTTAGTGCCAGGTTGTACAGTCTGGAAATATGTGACAATTCTCCTCTTCTTAAGCTCCACTTTGACTCATGATCTGCAGTGTTCACCCTTCTCTCTTGATAAGGAATGCTAAATCTAATTACTGCAATCCAAGCATCATCTGGTGCCTCTTTCAGAACTGTGCCATCCACTTTTAGGAATACCAGTAGGAGTAGGTTCTCATGCTATCACTATATTTTGGCCCAAATTTTCCCCAATATTCTTTATACTTGCACTTTCATGTTTGGACTGTTAGTATAATTTTTTAAGTTAGGTTTTATTTCTTCATTTCACTTCTCTTTTTTTATTCTACTTTGGTTCAGAGAAGCTAGTAGATAAAACTGCCTTTACTCTGGCATCTGAAACCAGTTATATTTGAATTTCCTAGCTTTTAAATTTTAAGGAGAGGGTTTGGGGAACCCTGGTACTCCTAACATAATATCACTACTGTGTTCTCTGCCAGTGTCTTTCTCCTGGGTTTGCAATTTTAAATAAGTTGCAAAGCTCTCTAGGCATTTTAGTGAGTGCCTAAGAGTGAGAGGAGAAGATGAGCTCAGGGCTGAAGGGGATAGAAAGGAAGTCAGGAGCACTACATCCCAAAGGGAGCGGTAGCAGCCCTGCTCAGCAACACCTGGCAGGCCAACTCTCTATTGGTGGCCAATGATTGGATAATGTGTTCACTTTACTATATTATTTATGGAATGTATTGATTCCAGCCTTATTATGCAAGCATGGGAATTAAACCAATAAGAGTAAAAGCATTTTATATCCTGTATAGTTCGTAATGATTCACTCTATGATGGCAAAATGTTCAGGCATTGGGCTGCATTCATACAGATTTGAATTTATGGAATTATATCAAATCCAGCAGAGCAAAGAACTTAAAAAAAATCAGTATAGCAATGCTGTTGATGCACATAATGTACTTATTTCACAGAGAAAGGTTCTCTTTTTTTCTTCTACATCTAGAACCATTATGCTGTTTTTATCAAGTCATTGGTGAAAGTTGATAGCTATTGCTCTGTTACATTAAGGCTTTGATGTGTAAGGTCTATATACAGTTGAATAACCTGAATGTAAATGGCAAACTCACTCTGAATGGCTTATCACGGGCTTTCCTGGCAGTAGATCTTAAGTGTCCTGTGTTTAATGCCTGCCCATTAGAGGGTAATATGCTGGCTTGCTGAGACATACTACAGGGGAATTACTAGGACCTGAAATAGTGTTTTGGTCTGGTGTAGGCCTGTTGTCTTTGATGCCAAAGTGATTTGAAATAGTCTATACATTTCCCAGGTGATATACAAAAAAGCACATTAGGAAATCGCTTACCTCACTCACAATATCTGAAAATCTCCTTGATTTGTTAAAATGTGCTTTAAGGAAAAGTTACCAAAGCCAGAAAATTAAATTTAAAGTGCTCCAAGCCTCCTATTTTATCTTTGCATCCTTTAATTCTCTGTATTACTCTTTAACATTGATTCCGTCTCAGAAACTATATCATGCTATTTGTTTTAATGACTGTGCTTTGCCAACCTGCTCTGTATAGTCATCACGTTCTAAAAGAAATAGTTCAGCCTACAGAGTTTGCATGTGTGTTTTCCAACATGAGGAAATGCTGAAGTGATAGCATCATCATGTTGATCAACAACATAATCTCATCCTGGCCAATTTCAACTCACATCATCAGGATTCTTAATGTCCTATTTCTGAGTCAGATTTGGGTAGTCAGCCTTCTGAGTTTTTCCGGTTACTTTTAATACCTCACAAGATGCTACTCTGTAATAATACATCCTTATTGAATTACATTATGATTAATTTTGAAGAAAAATTGTAAAGGATGTTTATTTTCTGCCTGCAATGAAGCATACACTATAAGATAGCATTTTATCTGGGGTACCTGGGTGGCTCAGTGGTTGAGTGCCTTCAGCTCAGGTCATGACCCCAGGGTCCTGGCATTTAGTCCTGCATTGGGCTCTCCACAGGGAGCCTGCTTCTCCCTCTGCCTGTGTCTCTGCGTCTCTCTCTCTCTCTCTCTCTCTCTCTCTGTCTCTGTGTCTCTCGCGAATAAGTGTTTTTTTAAAAAAATATCATTTTATTTAATCATTAAAATAATCATGGCTTATAATTGACTCATTTTTCAGAAAATATAAATGAGACTAAGAAAAGAAAAAAAGAAAAAGAAATCTTACCTGAGAACATGCAGCTACATCAGCTACCTTGAATTTATCTCATATACATTTCAAAAAGTAGCATGCATTCCTAATGGATTGAATTTCCTTTCATTTTAAAATGGCAACAAAATAATATTTCAAAATAATTGTTATAAACATTTCCAGTTTGTGAACTAATAAAATATACATTAAGTGCATCCTAAAAATTTGTTTCTATTGTCATATATCTGCTTCTCTTTTATAATTGATTCTTCCTGAACTAAAATATTTTTGTCTTTAATAGCCAAATCAGATTACACTTGCATGAAAATGTCTTCCCCGGTGATTCCTAACTCCTATCTTTCCCTTCTTAATTTTATTTAGTTCATGTGTTTTGTGTTGTCACATGAATACTTACTTTCCTAGTTCTAATTTTTGCTGTGAAAGAATTTGACCTTTTATTATCAATATTTGATTATATATATAGACTTCTTACTATGATTTTCACTTGTCTGGTCACCTCAAATAGTTTATGAAATAGGCTTGAGGGCAAGGTCTTATGTACAGAGAGAGGGTTTATTAAAGCTCTATTAGTAATTAGCTGACTTTAAAGAGATATCAGGAAAAGAATAGCTAGTAAATGAAAAAGTATGCAGAGGATTTTAATTTTATTTTGAGGAGGATAATAAAGTCATGTTGCTTAGATATGCAAAGTGAATATCTTTCAGGATTCAATACATAGTTAATAAGAACTTCATACTTGTCCAAGATACAGCCATAAAATCACATAAATGTCTAAAAGTTAATTTTTGTCCCCAAGGTGGACTCAACAAGTCAGAAAATACTACTAATTAGATCATCAGTCCTCAGAATGGGTCTGAAGAAGTGATGAAGTCATATACGTAAGCTTTGAGTTTGACCGTCAGACCCTTTAAGAAGTTAGACTTCCAGGTGAAAGAAAGAATGAAGGTGTACATATGAATCTAGAAAATGCCTTGTCATAAAGCAATGAGGCACACTTCAGCCAGTATTCCAGTTATTACTGGGGGGAAAAACTGGAGAGAATTGGCTTGTTTGATGTTTAGGAAATTGATAATTACCAAAAGAGACGTGCTTAATTAAAAGTTTTCCAAATTTTGCTTCTGTTTGTTTCAAAGTGCTTGCCTGTCTCCATGTGACTGCCATGATGTCTAAGTTATCTGCTCTCAGATATCCAAAACTATTTTCTGCTTCTCTCTTTTTGATGTTTTTAACTTCCCCTTTTGCATCATTTGTAAGGAGTTTTAGGAAAATCCACAGAAAACAAATGTCTAATACTCTATATCTTCCCCTAGTGAAGATGCTGGTATGAGGATGAAAGAAGATGAATATTTAGGTCTTCTGTGTCACTCTCCTGTCTCCTATAAGAACCCTTTTATCTGAATTATATACATTTTTTAAAAAGTGTCATAGAGAAAGAAAGGCTTACTGGATAAGTTTCATTATAATTTATATAGTAGGAAAAAGTAAATACTCTGTAACTACCTGATTTATCATTAATTAATCACACACAATCAATATCTCTAGCCTGATTAGAAAAATGATAAATTCAGGTTAAATGTATTAACAGCAGATGCATACAAATAGGAGAGTACAATAGGTTGAGATCCACAGAGCATGAGTTTGATTAAGCAGAACAATTTTTAGTTTTTCATTTGAAGACATATTCATATGAATTCACACCTTATTATTTCATGCCCGAATTTATGGCCAAAAAATGTATGGTTTAAAAATCACAGACTTGAGTTCAATAGCAATGAAACCTCATGTAAAAATTGATATTATCATGAACTACATGTAAGCTGTTTAGCCGATTTCTGAAATCAGGGCTACAAATACAAGAGTTTCATTATTTCCAAACATTCCTTCAACCATATTTTGCTGAATCTTTTCCATCTTTTAATAAGTTCTCTGGTTAAGTCTATGAATCTCCAATTACTTTTAACCAAATTTTTAAAAGATGTGGCCTCTTCTATTTGATCTTATCCAATCTATCATCCTACTCCTATGCCCAAATATTTTTGTGTATGGTTTGTCCTGATGACCTAGAGGAGACGAGGTGAACACAATACACACTGAAATCCTTTTCCATGTCCCTTATCTTTGGAGTGACAAGACAATTATAGGTTCTTATTTTTTTAACATGTTGGAAAAGACAGAGAGCTGAGGTTATCTTATTTAACCAATTACTGGTTGGTGTTGCAGAGACACCCTACGCTCCCCTGGGACAGCTAGTGGCTTTCCCTGTTACTGGCTTCTGCTTATGTGGTGGCCTCTGTGTGTGATTATCTTGAGGATCTTTTCAACCCAGCACACATTTCCAAAGATGACCTCCTTATAGAGGGCCACTTATGTATTCTTTTTATCCCCTAAACCTTTCCTGCCTGCTGCTTTGCTCTCCAAGAAGGAGGTTACCTTGTAGGGCATGCAGATGACTATGCAAACTCACCCATTTTCCTTTGTCCTCAAATCTCCATGTAGAACCACAAGGTCTTTATCCATGCCATTCAAGGGCACAGAAGTGGTATGGAAGAAAGAGGCATTCTCTTCCCAAGCACACTGCACAAGTTTTCTTTGTCCTATGAATGCAGTGTGTTCCAGCAAGCCTAATGAAATAAGAAATCGCCAGGGAAGAAGCAAGTAGGCTGGAGAATATGTTTCAAGCTCCTCTATAGAAATAACAAGGGGGAAAAAAAAAAAGAAATAGAAAGGGGAAGGATTAAAAGGTGAGCAGTTTAGCAGTCTCTAACGATAATATCCACTTAATATAGTATGGCCCCTTCTTTTTGTAAAAGGCCTCCAACTTAACAAGTCTCCTATAAATGTCCCTCTATTTGATTAGGATATGGAGGCAGCGTCCATATCCATGATAAGGAAGAGAAAACCATAGCATTTCTCACTTTGCACTCAACCAATAACTGAATATGACAATGAATCTTTAACCTTCTTGACCCTTTAATTTAATCTTTAATTCTTGACCCTTGGGTAGACTTGTTTTCTGCTCACTTTAGAATATGAGGCACTTGATAACTTTTTACCTTTAATTTTGCATTCTATCCTCCAACTCAACAGCAGAAATCATGTTCAATATATTTCTATAGATTCGCCAGTATATATTTTGCTTAAACCAGTTATAGCAACAAAGCTGGAGTTTTAGAAAACCAATGTTGTCCAAGACATTTTTTTGAAAATTTATTTTCAAACATTGATTTAAGCATTTAATATGTACTAGGTATTTCTGGGAGGGGAAAAAAAGTTTTTTGCCTTTAAAGTTTTTTTGTTTTTGTTTTTGTTTTTTTAATTCATGAGAGATACAGAGAGAGAGGCAGAGACACAGGCAGAGGGAGAAGCAGGCTCCATGCAGGGAGCCCGACTGGGACTCAATTCCAAGTCTCCAGGATCATGCCCTGGGCTGAAGGCAGGCGCTAAACTGCTGAGCCACCCAGGAATCTCTGTTTTTTGCCTTTAATGAGTTTAGAAAGCAAAAGCATAGATACAATACAGTGCAATCAGTTCCAAAGGGAGATACAAAAGGGTGTTTAATTGAGCAGTCCCTACAGGTGAGCAGATCTTGAGAGCAGATACAGAGGAGAAAGGGAGTGACTGCAAAAAAGAAGGAAATTTTTAAACCACACTTGGAATTTAAACTGGGTATTTCAATACTTGAGTGTGGGGCAGCCCTGGTGGTTCAGCGGTTTAGTGCCGCCTTCAGCCAAGGGCGCTATCCTGGAGACCAGGGATGGAGTCCCACATTGGGCTCCCCACATGGAGCCTGCTTCTCCCTCTGCCTGTGTCTCTGCCTCTCTCTCTCTCTCTCTCTCTTTCTGTGTGTGTGTGTGTGTGTCTCTCATGAATAAATAAATAAAATCTTTAAAATATATATATTAAAAAAATACTTGAGTGTGCCACTATAAGTCTATAAGCAGGACAATTCAGTAATTAGAAATATATAAAACATTTATTTATTTTTTATACTTTCCTGGTTTAATTTTTTAAGATATTTGATCTACCTAGAACTTTGAGAATGTTACAATATATTACAAGGCAAAATACGTAAATCTAAAACATTAATTTATTTTAGCATTAACGCATACTTCTCAAAGAACTTTAAAGACTTGAATAATATACATTAACTTCTAAAGCTCTTAAGTTTTTTTTTAAGTTTTTAATTTCTAGGAATACATCAGAATATATAGTCTCATAAAAGTAGGAATAGCGTGAATTGTGAAGTAGTCGTGAGATGTAAGATAAACTAAAGGGGCAGAAACCAAAGTTCTATGATTTTTGCTTTTCAAGATAGTGAGAAAACTAAGTTACTACTTGAGTGCCTTACTGTATTAATTTTTGCCTACTTTTTATTTGGATCATTATAAATGACACATTCAACAAATTATTATATACAGAGAGCAATCTTAATTCTTTGTGTGTATATCCCCATGGATGTCAGCGTTAAAATATTTACTGCCCTGAGCTCAATCAAGGTATGATACAATGTAAATATGAAGACTTTATTGCCCTGTAGGGCCATAACATAAATAATTTCCTGTGGAACCAGTAGTTCTTATTAAGTAGTTGCTTTTCTCTTGCTCTCTTGTATTGAATATAATATTTAGTCATTCCTATGTCCTCCAATGACCAACCTCTTTTATCTTTCTAAGGCCTTCTGGGAAAGGAAGTAGAAAGGCTACATAGATATAGATAGATATAGATATAGATATAGATATAGATATAGATATAGATAGATAGATATATATAGATATATATAGATATATGGACCTCAACCATTTGTCCAGCTAACCTATGAACTGCATAATAGGGAAAATAGAAAACCTTCTCATGACATTCCTACTTGAACATCAGAGCAGTTGTTAACTACCTGTCAGGTAAAGCCAGGAAAATTTAAATGAGTTAAATTGTGAAAGGGCCACAAAAATGATTAAAGGAAGGAGAGTAAGCAATAAGAAAATATAGCTAACCAGCAAAATATGACCTTTAATTTCTAGATCTGAAACCCTACACCAGAACTCAAGACACCAGAGGGGGAGAGAAGAAAGATATGCCTGTCACCCATGAAAGCCCTACTGGAAAGGCAACCGTATTGAGTGGAAAGCCTTTCTAGACACACTGCATATTTTCTTTCATCTTCAAAATTGTTCCGATGGTTAGATTTTAAAATGAGCAAACTAAATATTAGTGATTTGTTTAGTATGTACAAGTACACATGGCACTTATGGTGGAATCAGGTTTTAGCCTCTAATTTTCAAAAACAATCTGTCCCATCCACCACCAGCCTTTGATCTCAATTATCAAAGAAGCATTAAAATAAATATATGGCTGTTTTTCACTTTTCACTATAAGAAATGTTGAGTTTTCTTTATGGGGGGCAAGGGGTATCATGCCTTTAAGATTAAATATCAAATTATGTGATAAAGCCAAATTATTTAATTTGGTGAAAGGTCATATTTCCTTTTACCTGTTCTATTATTTTAGTACCCACTTTCCAGTGAGGTTTTAGTACTCATTGTATTTATGTATATCCCACTCCTTGCCATTATATTGTGAGTTCATCTCTGTCCACTATAACACCAAAGACACAAATTTAATATTTAATCGATTTCCATTGGCAGCATTATATCTCATTCCTGATTTGAATAAATAGAATATAAAGTGCAAAGCCTGCATTTTCATTCCTATTTCTGTTTTATTGACCCATTTTTCTTCTCTATATCTGTCCCCTTTTTCAGTTAAAGTTTATTTCACCATGAGTTCAAAATGTTACAGGAAGAATATTTTACAAGAGGAATTATTAATAGTTTCCTGATATTTCTTCCAGTATATCAACTTTTTCTCTTGTTTTGAAAGCAAATAGTTGGGATCCCTGGGTGGCGCAGCAGTTTAGCGCCTGCCTTTGGCCCAGGGCGCGATCCTGGAGACCCGGGATCGAATCCCACGTCGGGCTCCCGGTGCATGGAGCCTGCCTCTCCCTCTGCCTATGTCTCTGCCTCTCTCTCTCTCTCTGTGACTATCATAAATAAATAAAAATTTAAAAAAAATTAAAAAATAAATAAAAAAAGCAAATAGTTACAAAAAGATGCAAGAAATATATTAATCAAACCATAGTGTAAATCACTACCAAGTCTATTTAAATAAGATTTATTTTTCAAAATATTGAAAAACAAATAAGCAAAAGCAAACTACTAACAGCTATTTGAATGTTCAGAATCTTGCTTATACTGAAATGTCTCTCAAACCACTTCTTGTAAAACATGACTTGCTAATCAGAGGAAATCACATCTATAAATATAGAATTAAAAACCATACACTTTTACCACCATTATTAATTCCCTCACATAATACTTTTAACACCATAAAATATGGTGGATATAGTGTAAAAGTCTTAACTATATTCTACCAAACTTGACTTTGAAAATGTAGGAGTCTGGTTTTAATAAATATTTGTTCACTACAAAGTTTTATTTGATCTTTTGCTTCATGTAAAGGTAGCACCTCTTTAATCTTTTTTACTGTTGATGTATTTATAAATTAATATTTTTATTCTTTAAGGCAAAACATTGACAAGTAAGGTAATTTAGAATCTATTTCATTAGGACAAGAATCAGCAAATAAAATGACAGAGCAAAATAGTTAAGAGGAATGTATATAGAAAAAATTTAGCATGTAATGAAGTGGAATTTTAAGTCATTGTGGAAAAATTGTTTTCTGAAAGACTTTCTTATTATGGGATAAAACGGGGTTTTCTGGGTGGATCAGTTGGTTAAGCCTCTGTCTTTGGCTCAGAATCCTGGGATTGAGCCTCTCATAGGACTGTCTGCACAGTGGGGAGTCCTTCTGCCTCTGCCTTTGCTCCTCCCCTGCTCATTCTCTCTCTAAAAATAAATAAAATCTTCAAAAAAAAAAAAAAAACCAACAACAACAACAAATAAATATGACATAAAATGGACACTATAAAGCATAGAACAGATTTAAATATCAAAAAATATTTTAAAATATGTATTTAATAAAATACACAAAGCAACATGATACATTGTAGACTATTTAAGATCTTTATGGTATGAGTGACATTAACTTACAGAATCTTTGAAGAATATATACAAATTAATAGGAGACAACCCAATTTTTACAATGGTCATATAATATAACCAGGAAATTCACACAAGAAATACAAACAGCCAATGAAAACATTTTTAAATGTTAAATTATACTAAAAGAAGTATAAATCAAAATACAAAAAAACTCACAATTTTTATAAAAATAAATTTGGGGGAAATAAAACCTAATAACAACACCTAATAAAACCTAACTAACATGGGATCCTTGGGTGGCGCAGTGGTTTAACGCCTGCCTTTGGCCCAGGGCGCGATCCTGGAGACCTGGGATCGAGTCCCACGCCGGGCTCCCGGTGCATGGAGCCTGCTTCTCTCTCTGCCTGTGTCTCTGCCTCTCTCTCTCTCTGTGACTTTCATAAATAAAATTTTTTTAAAAAAGTAAAAAAAACCTAACTAACAAAAAAAAAAAAAAAAAAAAAAACCTAACTAACAACAATTAGTTGTTAGATGTTTGAGAGAAAAGGCACATTTATACTATTAGATTTACAAACAGTTTTAGCCATTTTGGATTCTTGGGGGAAAGTGGAGCACTATTTGACCTAGTGATTTTATTTTTATGAAAATATTCTACAGAAAAGTCTGTACATGAATGGAAAGATTTTGTGCAAGTGTAAGTAGTCATTGTTTATAATAGCAAAAACTGGAAAACAGATTTATTATTCATTAATAAAATTATTAACGTTTATTAACATTTTTGCTTTGTCCCTACTGAAAATACTTTGAAACCATTAAAAATGTGGATGTGTATGTGTTTTGACAGAGAAAAAATAATAATTGCAACAAGTATGTTATAAACAATATATCTGGCTTCATAATTTAGAAAAGTGAAAATAAACCAAATACATAATACATAGCTATATAGACAAAGATAGGTATAAATACATAAGAAAACTAAATATATAGGAAAAGAACTTAAAACACAAGTGTCTGGGAAAAGATATGATGAACTTGTTCACTTCTCTATAAAGGATTTTCAATAAATGATTAATACATTTTACATTAATAAAACAATGAAACTGATTATCTATAAAAAAAAATTCCAAGAAAGATCATAAAGTTATAGAAGTTCTTAGAAAAAGAGTAAGAAAGTTATTTGAAAGAAATTTTTTTGAGTCTTAGGACATACCCTGAATATGTTTTAGGCTTAGAATTTGAAAAATCTATTGTAAGTAATAAGATCTTTTTAAACTATGCAAATTATTCCTATTTAAAAGAACAAAACTAGTATGTTTTATCTTTTACACTTTTTCTTAGATTGTACAACTCTTTGAAGCAAGCAGCTGCCATGAATTTTGAAAACTAAGCTGCCTTCATTCAATATCTATGCAAAAGATGTTTAAAAGAATTTTGGATCAGTATGACTGTCAAGTGAGAGTGAGCCACATCAGGAGATGATACTGTGAGTCATAGTTGTTAGTTGAGAAGGTGAAATCAATTAATCACGTGTTTCTCTAGAGAGAAATACTTCATACACAGCAAGTCTGTGGAAGAGTACAAACAGATGCTCTCTGAAACTGCATGAGATGATACAGGAAAGACATTTAAAATATATTAGGGAAAAAACATATTAGGTAAAATAAATTACCATCACTAACACTCAATGATAAAACATTATTTTAAGTGGCCAAGACAATTTTTACAAATAGATATCTATTTTATAAATATCTATTAATATTTTAAAACCAGGAAATGGTGATTTAACAATAAGTTTAATACAATGAGAAACATCAACACATAAAATATTGCTGCTAGAATTAGTTGGACAAAACAACTAATTTTCAAAATTGTTTTCCCGTTAAGTAATTTATTGTCAAAACTATCAAGCTCCTTTTTTTTCTTTTTAAAGTTTTTGTTTTGTTTTGTTTTGTTTTGTTTTATTCATGAGAGACCCAAAGAGAGAGGCAGAGACACAGGCAGAGGGAGAAGCAGGTTCCCTGCAGGGAACCTGATATGGGACTGGTTCCCAGCACCGCAGGATCACTACCTGAGCCAAAACCAGAGGCTCAACCACTAAGCCACCCAGGCACCCCACAAGCTTTCTTTAATGAAGATGAAAGCATGTTTATAAAAAATTTAAAATGTATAGACCACATTTAAATGTATATTTATGAATATGCACAGTCATTAAAACTATTACATTATTTAACAAAGAGGTCAAGTAGTGCATTTCATCAATGTTAAAAGTTTGGTAAACTACAATTGTTTAGTAAACAGCAATAGATAATCTAGAACTTGAAATAAGATTCTTAATGAAAAAAATAGATCATAGACTTTATTAATTTCTATCCACATAGAGGGAAACAGTAAATGTTAATTGCAACATCATAGACATATATACTTTCAGAAGGCAAAATTAGGCACTTTAACCTTTTTTGGTGATACAATAATGTGTCTTGTCTAAGTTTCCTTGATTACCTCTGATTAAAACAAAACACTATATTTGCACTTGTGCTTTCTTGGGAATAGCATAGAGCATTGCAACTATAATTGATAAAATTATGGAATATAAAAATAATCTCGCTTGGGCCACAGATCAAATAGTGAGTCAGCTAGTTCACTTAAAGTTAGAATTCAAAACAAAGCCTGAAAGAATCATTCTGACAATGAAAAATGGCATTGGATTGGTGCTGATCTTCCAATGTATAAGAAAGGAAAAACTGGTGAATTTGGATATTTACACCTCAGTGCCCTTTGTTAAAGAGAAGCTTTACCAATTATGGTCAATGAGATGCAGTGATATGTCCCCACTCCCAATTCCTGCTCCTCCTTGGTGAAGTTTTGTTTCCCCAGCTGCTAAGTCAGCCTTACTCTATTTTGTCTTACCTGTTGGTCCCATTGACACTTGTCTTCACTGCAAACTTCTGCTTTGTTTCCTTTAAGATCCAAGCAAGTGTTCAGTAAATGTTGGTAGTGGGAACAGAGAAATCCACCCCATTTCTGGGTGGACTTAGATGGTACTGACTTTAGATGGTACTGACGATAGATTTATCTAACCCGTGTGATCAAATTGTTTTTAAGCTTTACTGCTAATGCTTAATTTTATCATAATCATTGCGGAAATTATTTCATGGATTTTGCACTCTGAGTAGTTTCTTTAAACATGCAATAAAAATGCAGTCAAAATTTGAGATGTTTAATAAGTATTCATAGATACAACAGGGAAAATAGCAAAATTTTTCAACAAGGTGGATAGGAAAGCTGGCAAATCATTCTCATTCACTTTCCTCAGATGTATGTCACCTTCCCCCTTGCCAAAAAAGTGACATTCTAAAACATTTTTAAAAGGCCTTCAAAAGATCTTTTTAAATCTCCGTAAAAGACATTGTATAACACATTTTTTGTTTTGAAAATATATGTAGAGTTATGACTTTTATAGAACACAGATGTACACATCTATTTCTATCATCTATTAGTCAGCTGCAATTATAGTTCTTTTTAAAAACCATATAGTTTAAGGCATACTTCAGTGTCCCAAATCTCTTTACTTTGTTAGAAGTGAACACAGAATATTGAAGCAGTAATGTGATAGTTCAAAAAAGGTACTTTAATATTTCTAGTGACACAAGATTCAAAGTCAGTTAATAAAACATGTATATAGCATATTTTATTTTAATATATTAATATATGAGTCATCTATTAAGTATATTAAATATGCTAGCATATTAATACAGGAAAGACATTTTGTAAAATCCATTAATGCACATTTTATAGTTTTCTTCTATTTGTCATCAAGATGGAAATAGTCTTTAATCATTTATTAATTAGATGCATTACAGTTGCAATGAAATGGTTTTTGTGTTTATTTCATGAATACATTTGATTACAGAAATTAATATGAGCTTCCAGAAATTAACAGCAATGATTGAATAGTTCATACCTAATGTAAAACTACACATAGTTAAGAAAAATTATTTAACCAGGTAATATTTTGCTAAAATTAATGATCAGGTTTACATTTTTATCAACTTCAAGATCACTGTTTAGAGTTGTTTTTTGTCTCTTTCAAGAGGGTGTTCTAATAATCTGCTTTAAATGAAATAGTAACACAATACATAGTTTTAATAAAAGTATATTGAATGCAGTGGGCTATATTTAGTTTGCTAGAGAACTTAGAACAAACTTTGTCTTTGGAGGCAAAACTACAGTGATCCTAGAGTCATAAAGACTTCTAAAAATCAAGTATAAAATTGAATTTAATCTCAAGAAGACAGAAGTCCAGACAAAAAGATTCAACATGGTAATTAGATCCATGTATTCAATACATGGAGTTATGTTAGCTAAATCATTGTGCGAGAAAAATAAACTTACTTGGTAACTACAGTTCAGGAAGGAAAATCAATTCAGATAATTGGAAAGAAAAAATATTTTAATTTCCATAAGTTGCTTTTGTAGAGCAGCTCTTGCCCCTCCCTCCCAAAAAAGGATTTTGAAGGTAGAGTACATTAAAAATGCTTTCATTTGATATATTCATAATATTTCATTGATTGAATTTCAGAAAAATCCATCACTTTTCTCATCCTTACATATTAGAAGATCACAGCCAACTTGATATCATTTTTCACTGTCTGAGAATTTGGTTCCTGCTTTCTATTTGAATTAAAAGTTCAGGTAACCTGACTGACTCACCAAGTGATCCACAATCCAATCAAGGTCATGTTTCAATTTAATGTTTGCCATTTTAAGAGATGATTTCCCTTCTGAGGTCATTCTGAATAGGAAGTTCAATTTGATTTTTCTGTACATAGACAATTCAGTTTTCTTAGAACAATGAAACCAACAAAAATCATGGGACAAAAAAAAAATCAGGTTTAAAATGAAAAGGTTTGTAAACTGAACTCAATTTGGTCTTCAATTCCTAGTTAAATTTAGTCATTTCAGAATTTCCCTTTGTTTAGAACATATTTCATTACTTTATCCTTATAATTGGGGCAGGAGCTATATCCAGTAGTTAGTGGCGTGAGCTGTGAGATATATTACTTCACCTTCTCTTTAGTCTTTGGCATGTGACTAGGTCTATTTGGGCTGTGATAACAAAATACCATTGACTGAGTAGCTTATATACAACAGAAATTTGTTTTCTCACAGCCCTGGAGACTGTAAGTCTGAGATCAGAGCATCAGAATGATGGGGTGAGGGCCCTCTTCCAAATGGCAGACTCTTCCTTGTTTCTTTAAATTGCAGAAGGGACCAAGGGAGCTCACTCAGGCCTCTTTTATAAGGACACTAATCCTACTCCTGACCTAATCACTCCCCAGCAGGATCTGTTTCCTAATACCAACACCTTGGGGGGTAGCTTTCAACATATAAATTCTGAGAACATATTCAGACCATGCTTACATTACTGCTCGACTTCTCTGAAGTTTCTCTATCCTACCTATTCCCATGTTCTTTTTTCCTAAAGCCTACCCTCTCATGTTTATGATGGTCTTCTGTGGATTTGTGTACCTGCCTTCAGCACCCCTGTGAGACACTGAAAAAATGTTTAGTACTCTGAGACTGAGGGAAGCATATTAGGGCTGCTTCAGCTCTCTCTCCTTAGGATATCATGCAAATATTTAAATAATGACTCCATACAAATATAGCATGAGGAATAAAGAGACATTATTGACTTAAAATTACAGCCCCTATTAATCCAGCAACATGTTGGTGAAAGGCAAGGAAATGTCTTGTGTGCACCAACTCTCAAGGAAGTTATCCCAAGGCTCTCACACCACCTTTCTGCTTGCATCCTTTATGTTAACTAGAACTTAAGCACATGATTGCATCCAGCTCTAGGAGGGCTTGGAAATGTAGTCTTTTTTTTTTTTAAGATTTTATTCATCGATTCATGAAAGACACAGAGAGGAAGAGAGAGAAGCAGAGACACAGGCAGAGGGAGAAGCAGGTCCCTGCAGGGGACTCAATCCCGGGGCCCCCAGGATCATGCCCCAGGCTGAAGGCAAGAGCCATCTGGGCTGCCTGAAATGTATAGTCTTTTTATTTTGGATGGGTATGTGCCTAGATGGAAGTTCTAATATTACAGAAGAGAGAAAAATACAACACTTCGGAGGAGTTGACTGTAATGTCCCATCCACTTAATGCATCTAGCTCTACTTCACCACATTGCCAAGCACTTAGAAACCTGGTTCTTGGGTTGCCTGGGTAGCTCAGACGGTGACTAAGCATCTGCCTTTGGCTCAGGTCACAATCCCAGGGTCCTGGGATCGAGCTCTACCTCAGGCTGTCTGCTCAGTGGGGATCCTGCTTCTCCCTCTCCCTCTCTTTCTCCCTGCTGTTCCCCTGCTTGTATTCTCTCTCTCGCTCTCTCTCTCTCTCACTGCTCTCTCTCTCTTGTAAATAAATAAATTTTAAAAAAGGAAGAAACTTAGTTCTCACCCTTATCATTCTGTGGGCATGAGTTAGGGAGCCATCCTTCCAATATCCTAAATAAAGGAAATATGAAATTCTCCAAGTTGAAGACTCTTTCCACTCACTTGAGGTAAAGTGAAACCCACTATTCACCCCAAACTTCACTCCACTTTGGATATAATGGGAATCATAACCCAGCTATCTCTAAAGTTACATCCTATAAAACATTTTACCCTTAATAGAAGGAAAGTGTGTGAAGTCATGTAAACAGTTTGTTTTCATATTTTTTCAAGATCTCTAGGTAGTCTAACTCATTTCACACACATACTGCTACTGGATATCTATTATCCCTTGGTATCGTAGTTACATATTCCAATATAATGTCCTGTTATGTATATATTGGTTTATGATTTTGGGATTTAACCAAATATATATTTTATAATTTCTTTAGTATCCTTTGTCCTTCCTATGATTCAAGTAGCTAAGCATATTTTCCATCAGAAAAGTATTTTTAACAGCATAAAAACATAGCTACAGGCTTTGTTTTTCAAAAGCATCTGCTCAGCACTATTAAGTTCTCCAGAAAAGACAGCAGTGTTCAACAAACATTGCAGCTGCTAACTACCTGTTCTAGTTAGTGCAGTTAGGCATGACCAAGGGCCTCATTCCATCCAATATTCTCTGAAATGAAGTGGCATGTGTCACTAATCAGCTGAAATGTATCACTAATCAACTAACATTAAAAAATTGTGGCCTTCTAGCTCTCTCTTCCTGCCTTGGCAACTGAGGAATGTTTTCAGATTACACAGTTTAAGAGAATCTTGGAATGTTTTACAGGCTCCTTGAGTGACTACAGGAGCTTGTCCCCTAACTACTATAGTGGATGTTTAGAATACAACAAACAAATTATTTTTAGTTTTAAACCCCTGCAGTTGGAGTTTTACCTAACCTATTCCAATTCATATATCTTCTGAAAGATCGTTAGGACTGAGGGCAAGGTGGAGAAAAAGCCTATGTAAAGATTTGGTTCTTGAGAAAAGTTCCTATAGGATACCCCTTACTATATCTTGACCAAGAATCCTTGTGACAGGCACTCCAGAAATTTGAAAACCCTAAGAGCAGAAAGGGGGGGTCTATGCCCAGAAAGAGATCAGAAAAACTACTAAAACTCAAGTATTAAAAGATTCCAGGGGAAAATAAATTTGTTAGCTATGGTCTTCTAAGAAGCAAACATTATGATGGAATTAAACATGTAAGAGATATACTGAAAAAAGAAAAAAGTCTACAAAGGATAAAGGGGAAGAATCAGAAGTAGGCATAGAGAGCCTTTGGCAGTAATGCAGTTCTGACATCTGTGAAATGAAAGGGAGCAGGGAGGAATGGGCCAGAAAAATCTTGGGCTTAAGATTACTCTCAGAAAATTTCTTTAGGCTGATGCAGAGTGCTCAAACCAAGATTCCCCTAGAGGATCCTGCGTCCTACAGGAATGGGCCAGCACTAGTACCTGTGCAGTAGCACTCTATTATTGGTCGGGAGCACATAGGGGAGTGAGAAAATCTCTGGTGAATGCTCTGGGGCTGTCAGACTTCTATGCTCTCTGCAGCCAGTGCTCTTAAAGGATATCTGAAAGATTTGGTTCCAGAGATGCCACAGTCTACTCATTGTGCCAACAGAGTCCATTTCCATGCACATTCAAGAGGTATCTACTCTAAGGCTCTTCTGGCCCTTTTTATTCTGAAGGAAATTCATAGTAAAAACAATGTTTATAAGCTCATCTGTAGTCATTCTTGCTGCAATTTGTGTCAAGACCAAAATATAGTTTTCTCCCTTCTCCACTACTAGTGCTAAATATTTCTCAGCTATTCAGCCAATCTGTATGGCTTAAATGTTAATTTAACCCAATCTCTTATTCCTGGGAGGTCTGAGCCCCAAGTACTCATACTCTTCCAAAGTTAGGATTGCTGCATGTCAATCAACTGGATCTCCTGTATTCTATAACCCACTGGATAAGAGAGTGACACCTTCCTTTGTTGAAAAAGGTCATTTTCCTTGGAAGATGTTGACTCCTCTTCTCACCTACTGGTCTGTAGACATGAGGAGTACAAAGTTCTCCAATGGAATTCCAACCATGCGGAACCAGAGTAGTGGAGATGGACAAGTATTTGATGGGTCACTGGGAGCTGCTGAAGACAAGTATTGCTTTCATACTTTGGTTCTTACACCTGTGAACATTTTCTATTGGAGATAAAAGGCAGTGGTCTCTAGTTTAACACATATGCTGCATCCTGAAAAATGGTACCCCATGTGTTCAGAGAACTTCCTCCACACTGGTACTTCACTTGAGTCTTTATTAGGCTACTCTAACACTCTGTGAGGTTAACTACATCAAGATGTTTTGGTATATGATAGAATGAGTAGATTTCATGGTCAGGGCCCCGTCCTTTGCTGTAAAGAGAATCTTCTAGTTGGCTGTGTTATTGTAGATCAAGCATCCATAAGTTCTCAAATAATGATGCTGGCTGGGGTTTTGCAGTTATAAGGCACTCATATTCAGAATAAATATACCTAAGAAGGTACTAATGGACCTTCCAGAAGGGGGAGGTTCATTGTAACTAACTTGCCACCAAGCAGCCCACTGGACTATTATATCTATGAACCTCTTTTTAAAAGAAAATCAAAATCTCAAGGTAAGAAGTACAGCGGCTTTACAAAAACAAGAGGAATGAAATAGATAAAATGTAACCCAGAAAATAAAACGAGTATTTTCAGATTACTGATATAATACTAGTCTTCCCAATACCTCAAGGTATTTGTTTTTTTTTGTTTTGTTGTTGTTGTTGTTGTTGTTAAGTTTCATACTTCTAATTTAAGATCTATGTTGCTGTGGAAAATTTTGTGATCTCATTTTTCCATGGAATCATAATAGTGGAGGAATTTCAAATATATTCTCCTCATCTTTAATTTTTCTCCAGTTCCGAGCTGTTATATGTGGCTTCATTTTAATTACAGTACAATATCATTTTAAACCCTGGGGACTTTTATAACTTCTGACCTCTTCTGCTTCCTCCTAAGTGTAGACCTCTTTCTTCAGAGTACTACTCATGCAAGGCTATTGTGTCTAAGGGATCTTTCTGAGTATTTGAGAACCACTTTAGTGATGTCTGTCTGCCACCAAGTGGCTATGGCCTTTCGCTTGATTCTTTTTAGATACCATTTTCCCAAGTCTATGGCTTTTCCTAGAAATAAATAAAGAAATAAAGGAGGAAAGACATTTTTATAACAAAAAGATAGAAAAACCATTTTTTCTTCCAATTCTACAAGGAAAATAATCCATTTCTACTATTTGGAGCAATGAACACCAATTGCCTTCAACCTTTCCATCGAGAATAATCCAAAACTTTCTTTCTATTTCAAAGCAAGATGGCTACTCATATAGTCTCCCCTAAAAATAGGCTTCTACACCAAGTTTCTATGCTTAGAGACATAAAATGATATTAAAAAAAACTCTGAAATTATATTTTTTCCTTTAACTTTTCATGTATATGTACCAATTTATGATTTTCTTTTCACAATCTCTGTAAAAAGAAAGGTACAAATACTATACTTTTCTTTCTGAACCATATGATGTTTCTTATAACTTCTTATTTACACTCAGTCTTTACTAAAAGTTTACTTCCTGCAAATCTTGTATTTTCCCTTTGGCACTGAGTGAGAAAACATAATTATTTCCTGAATAAAATAATTTTGTGCCTTAAATAGCTTTGACCTATAATATATAGCATGCACACATAGAGAAAGATATTTTGGACTTCCAGTCAGAGATGTCTAAGTGAGGCTGGAATGGATATTTAAATGGACACACTGGGTGGGTGCAGAGGATAGAGGCTTCTCAAAATCCAAAATTGTCTATAGAGATGGATACATGGGTATGTTAAGCAATTGGTCTTCCTTGGCCAATTCTCTACAGAAAAATACAACTTTTCCTAGATTTCTAAGAGATAACCCATAATCTTCACCACCCCTCCTGTGACTGAACTATCTTAACAGGGTATCCATCCCTCGTAACCAAATGGTCTCTCACTAACCCAGTGCACTACAAGATGAAAAGAATACTTAATGAAAGAGGATGTACACGGCAAAAATACTGAGGAACAGTGGAATTTTTTCAGAAGATGAGTGAAAAAGAAACAAAAAGTCAACTGAAAAATGTATAGCCACCAGCTTTCCTTGTGATATTGCATTTCATCTATCTTATTACTCATTCCTCATGCTTTTAAAAACAAACAATTTAGAAAATTTCAATTCTTAAGAATAAGTTTTTGTTTGAAAAATACATGAAATACCTCAGAATATACCAAAGTTCTGTAGTACATTGTTTTCTATTATACCTATTATCACAGCTCACTAGTTCTAAGTGACAGTCTAAGTCATTAAAACAAAACAAAACAAAAAGTCAGAAGGCAGGTCCCAGAAAAGGGTTCATACAAGTTCAATAGTCTGTAAAAACTGCCTGTAATTAGAGCTTGAAAGGTCAGATGAATCACCCCATTTCCTAATTCATTGGAAATTACTAATTACAGAAATAGCTAGAAATGTAGCATATTGCAGTTGCTTATACTGCTGTCTCATTCAAATGTACTATAAATAATCAGAGAACTTCAGCTGATGGGAATAAAGAAAAAAATATTTTTTTTATATTTTCCATTTAAATATGCAATATTATGTTAACATGTGATATATATCCTATGTTATAATCTATAAAGTTTTCCACGTTTTTTATACAATTTCTTAAAAGTTTATAAACCTTTATAAAACTTTTATAAAAGTTTATAGCAAATTTTATAGTGGAATACATGTAAACCCTCCCCACTTCTATATTCTGCTATTGTATAAGAAAATGTAGTACCTACTTCTTAGCACTGTGATGTGGATTGCTTGACCAATAGCGAATTATTTACTAAATAGAAGTAATAATATCTGAGAACATAGTCTTAATTTGATGATTTGTTTTTGTGTATTTATGGGTTAAACAGGAATTTATTTGTTCACAGTTCTAAAGGCTAAAAATCCAAGATCAGGGTATTATAAGTTGCCTTGATTTTTTTGAGTCCTCTTTCCTTGGCTTGCAGATGGCCACCTTCTCACTATGTCCTCATGTACACATACATATATCCCTACTGTGTGCCCAAATTTCCTCTCCTCATAATGGCACTTGTCATTTAATCACGTCTTTAAAGACCTTCCAATAGAGACACATTCTGAGGTTCTGGGGTGTAAGGCTTCAATGTGTGGGTTTTGAGGAAACACATTTCAACTCATAATACCACCTATGAATGAGCACTTGGATATTTATCAGCCTTTAGATTTGTCCAAGCCTTGCTCTTTTGGTATTCATTGTTTTATTGTAGTAAAAAGCACATAATATTTACTGCCTCAACTTTTTAAGTGTATAGTACAGCAGTGATAACTTTTTACATGGTTGTGCAACAGGTCACTACCACTCTTCCATCTTTGCCAAACTGAAACTCTTACACTACTGTTCATTTTTTACCAAACCCTTTTGTCACCTTGCTTGCTGCATAGCTATAGTGATAAAGCTCATCCAGCAAAAATGCTCCTGTATCTGACGTAATTTTGGGAAGCATTACTATGCAGTGTTAAACAGTATGTCACAGGACATACTGGTGTGGACTCCATTTCTGGCACAACTTAGTGCACACTCCTCCCAATCAGCTATAGGAGGCTGCAATGATCAGGTCTTCTAGGCTTATGGAGCAGGCAATCTCATTCTATTTAGGACTGATTTTTTTTATGAAAGAACTTATTCACAAATATTTATAGAGTAATTAGACTCTATCACTAACAAGTGCCATTTTATACATAGTTTTAAAGTGAATAATAGATAAATCTGAACTGCAATGGGATTGGAGATTAGATCTTGTATGGATAAGTACCATGCAAGAGACAAATCCCTAAAGGAATTTGGTTTTAACCAGTGCCCCAAGATGATATGTACTATTAAATAGGCCTAACAAAAATTTTACACATTGTAGTGCTCAACATAACTTTCATTGACACAAAAATCAATCAAACATTCATATTGACCAGTATAGCTAACACAGAAAATTAAGATGCCTATATGTTTCATCATTTGCTTTAATCTTATTTTTGAGTATATGGTAGGGCAAGCAGCAGGATGGAAGAAAAATAGTCTTATTTATGATCCTGATACTCCATGAATATTCAAAAAAATATTTTTTTCCTTTTAAATATTTCATTTATTTATTTGAGAGAGGGGGAGGGGGAGGGAGAGAAAGAGACAGAGAGAGAGAGAGAGAGAGAGAGAGAGAGAGAGAGAGAATCCCATCCAGGCTCCGTGCTGACATGAGGCTTGATCCCAGGACCCATGATCATGACCAGAGCCAAAATGAGAGTTGGTGCTTTGACTGAGCTACCCAGGCAGCCCCAAAATAATTTATATTTGAGAAGCAAACTAGATTGATTACATTTCCCAATTTGGTCAAATTTTGTATCCCTTTCATATCTGACCTTATATTTGACCTCTTAAAAATTTCAATCTGTGATGTGAAATTCTTTCTGCCACCGAGTTATAAGAGACTTTACAATGGCCCTGAAAACGTTACCACATTTTAAAATTTCAGTGCCTCAAGATCTATCAGCAACATTACTATACCCTGTTGTTACTTGATTTAAAAGCATTTTCCTTTGGTCATATCCAGCTGAAGCCAAGTACTCTTTAAAAGTAATGTCTGCAACCACAGCTGCTAAAAGTAGGCCTTGAGTAATACCTCTACTTTTTTTACAGGGAGAAAATTTGCCATATTCTTCTTAATGGAATAGTCCCATATGTCTTTCAATCCAAAATAGCTCTTTATGATTTTAAGGTAGTGGGCACATGCAGAGGTAAATGGTGGAATGTATATACATCAAAATAATTATTAAATGGGCTTTTGGGTTTCCTTGGTTGAGAAGTACCCTTCTCATGCAGAGGGAAAGTGTAGTGGGTCAAAATGAGCTCAGTGTGACAGGCTGAAATTTTCCTTGATGCTTCTCTCCTATTTAATGCATTCCCTCCATTACCAAGCAATGCCCTTAGCATGCAGCAGCAGGGAGAAAATCTGGAATAGCTTCTGTGAAACCAGCCTCATCAAAATGAAGGACTAGGGTTTTCATTATTGTTGTTGTAGGTTTGGGACATCATGGGAAATTTAGTGTATATTTCACAATTATTTGAATAAACACCATGATATGTGAGAGGAAAAAAAAAGTATATTAATATGGACATCCCCAGACACTGAAAGGAGTCTGAAAGGCTCCCTGTGAGCGGGTTTAACCACAGAATACTTAAAGGCAGTCCTTCCATCTTCATTCATAATTTATGTTGTTGTGAGATAATTCTGATGAGCAATGCAGCTTGATTTTATAGAGGGGGCTCTGCACATGGCAGTATGGCCATTTCCAAGGTAACACAGGATGTAGGCTCTCAGTTACAACCCTGATTACATTATATTCACTCATAACAGTAGATAATATAATGGAGGGAACCACAGAGAAGGATGACTTTTTATGTGCCTATAAATTTTTATATAGAGAACAGTCCTGATTTAACAAAAAATCTGCAATTTGATTTAGGGTGATATGTTTTTGTAGTTGAAAAGTGCTAATGATATTCTTAGATTGTTTTAGTGGCCTCTTTTGAAAAATAAAGTTAAAAGAAAGTTGTTTATTGCATGGCTGCCCTTTAAAAATGTATGTCAATAACTTAGATAATTTTCTCTCACAAATGATATTTTAACTAAAACCTCGTGGACTGTGGAAACAAAATGTAATTGGCTTGTTTCAAAGAAACTGAAAAATGATAAGAACAAATACCATCTGTTTCCATCATATTTACCTATATCATAGCCAATATTAGTGTCTTTCTCTCTCTCCCTTTCCCTCACTCCTCCCCCCACCCCCATTGCTCCTTATTATCTCTCCTTCACTTCTCCAAAGACCTTGACCCAAACTAACAGGGTGTATCATCCTGATATATACACCTAACCACCATCTTTTACTTTGTGTGCCGAGCTAAGTAACCATGTGCTGACATGGTTTTGGTCCTATGCCAGTTCTGATCCTTGAGCTTGCAGATATCAGTCACCATACTGCATTATTTAGAATAATATCTTAGTATTGAAAAGGACATTAAATTGCATCTAATCAAACTCCCCACTGATTGTACAGCCCCACTCTGGCTTGGTAGTGGCTGGATCTCTGTGCTCTGCTCTCTAATGCTCAATTCTGTCGTAGTTTACTTAGTTATAAATATCCCTCATATCTATGATGGACTGACTGCCATTGGTGCTCCACAGATAATACTGCCTGCCTTCATACAGTTTTAAAATCAATCCCAGGCCTGCCTATTAGGAGTTCCACTGATTGTAATTATAATAATGGGAAAATCCCAGACTAGACATCAATTCCTAGGATACTGCAGGAATCTTAGTAAGCGAGCTATTTTGGCTGGTTGGAGGTACAGTGGTCAAGATTAGGACATTTTGCAAGGTGAGATAATCCGTGTCTGTGCATAATTCCTTCAATTATCATGGAGAGAGGTGGTAAGTTTAGATATCCAATGGAGAAAAAAAGTAAAGGGATGCGAATATGTGGCAGGGGGACAGGAAATTTGGAACTCAGAAAAGTAAAATAACCTATAAATTGAATGATATTATATACAGCCAACTCTTAATTTTTATCGAGTAGAGAAAAAGTAAATTATAACAAATAACGTTTATTTTCAGTTAAAACTTCTTGACTTATGGAACAGAAGCTGTGGATACTTTAACAAAGACCATTTCACAGTGTACTTCCCTGAAGACACAAAGACAAAAACAAAACAAAACAAAACAAAAGTAATTACTCATACATACATCCATAGGGTCCTATGAAGATGCCAAAATAGGTGGTTTTAGCTTGTTTTCCTTTTTAGTGACCTTTATAAATAATACTGCATATAAAATCAATGCTTCAGATGATTCCAGTCTGATGATTCTGGGATAATTTGATTATTAAAAAATATCTGTAATACTAGTTCCAAATTAAATTGAAGTCATTGGAACTTCTAGAAATGTATTATTTTTTTTTAAGATTTTATTATTTATTTATTTATTCATGAGAGACATAGAGAGAGAGAGAGAGAGGCAGAGACACAGGCAGAGGGAGAAGCAGGCTCCATGCAGGGAACCTGACGTGAGACTCGATCCCGGGTCTCTAGGATCACACCCTGGGCTGAAGGCGGCGCTTAACCGCTGAGCCACCAGGGCTGCCCTAGAAATGTATTCTTAAACCTTAAGCTTTTACCATTTCATTGTTGTAGTAATTTATTAGGATGGATATTTTATTCGTTTCTTCCTTAAAGAATAAATAGTATCATGCCCTGACCTATAAACTAGATTTAAGAGTTTAGTGACTCTTGAATGTTTCCAGAGACTTTATTAATCTCTAATAAATTAAGCTCTTCTACTTCATTACATGCTGAGTAAGATAGTGTTTGCGTCTCAATAATTATATTTTTTAATATAAATAATATATTTATATTTAATAAATATATATTTATATAATATAAATTTATATAAATATAAATATGAATTTATATAATATAAATATAATTAAATAATATATTTATTTAAAAATATATTTAAAAATATATATATATATATATTTTTTTTAAACAAAAACTTTATTGACATCCCACTTCTCAGGGCCCATCGCGCTTCCCAGGTCGACGGATTTCCCAAGTCGGAAGGCGCCGTGGCCTCGGTCCGAGCCGGCGTTCAGGAGGCCTGCGGGGAGCGCCCTGGGGCACTGGGGGAGGAAGGGGAGGAGGGCGGTGTAGCTAACCCCGCGTTCAGTCCCTTCTCCTTCACTCCCATCATCTCCTCCCGCAGCCTCAGAAGCCTGCACGGGCACCTCCGGCGGAGAGCCTGAGGGGAGCGCGGCAGAGCTGGTCTCGGGGCGTCTACGTTTTCACGGAAAAGGCGGCACTTCAGCTTCTGGGGCAAGATCCTGAACACGAGAGCTTCAGTCCCTGTGGGCTCAGGACCTGGCAGGTTGGATGCGTTCCAGTTCACCAACTGGTCCATTTACAACAATTTACAACAAAATTGTAAAAAAAAAAAAAAACTGGTCCATTTACAATTTACAACAAAATTGTAAAAATTAAGGTCCCAGTGTAATCACTGAGTTTTGTCATCTAGCTGCCAGACATCAGCCAACTACATGATACATTTTATTTTTGTGTTGACTATTATTTTTGAGAACTGCCATTTCAATGAGTGGAAAACAAAAATTAATTTGCACAAGACTCCTAGCTTAAATCTGTTTTTTCAATAGCAAATATTATGATTTAAATAATATTTTAACATTAGTTCAATCTGCCAACATACACAAACATACAAGTTGCATCTAGATATTATAATCTAACACAATTGTTGCCATTGCAAAAGGGAACTCTTTGATCAGAATCCTCATGACAGACTCCACTTCTGATTCACAAAATTTTAAGAGATCTATATTTTGAACCTATTAAAGGGGAAAAAATTCAATTTATGGGAAAGATAGGTCAGCAGAGATTTAAATTGGTTTAGAACTGTACTTAAAGGTACTTAGATTGGCTGCAGTGGATGATGTAATCCTTCAATGAAGGGAAAACACAGCTATTGACATGCTAATCAGGAACTCCATTGGACTCAGAGATTGATAATACTTTGCATCAAGTTATTGCTGATAATAAGGAGAATTGTTGGGTTTTCTGTGCCTGGGAACAGAGGGTCAACTTTCTACAGTATGTGAGCTTATCTCATACATACAATTTTGTGAATGTCCTCGAGACCCAAATAAAAGGGTGGAGATAAATATTGGAGAGAAAGATTTCAGTACGCTGTCTTATGCTGTCTCTGGATTATATTTATAGTTATAAATTGTGATTTTGTAAATTGATCAATTATGGTATCAAAAAGAGGTATCTCCCCTCACACATCTACTAAACACTAGATATTACTCAATGAATGCATGCAGTGCTCAATAGGGAGAATCTGGGCAGGTGAACAAAAAACAATCTTTTAAAGATAGGATTCTTAAACTGTTAGCATGACATTGAAGGTTTTGTCAGTGAAGTGAGGTTCACTTTTACCTTAGATGCTGGTATGTTGTTTGAAACTTTTTAACATTTTTACTTTGGGGAGGAGAAAGGGATAAGAAAAGAGAAAGAAGAAAGAAACTAAGGAAGACAGGTTGTGGGAGATGTAACAAAATAATAAACCATTTTAAAAATTAAAAAGTGAGATACAGAATGTTTACAAAGTTGGAAAGTGGAAAATAAATAATGAAAGAATTTTTGTATGCTTAATTCAACATGGTATGGAAGTAAAGGGGAGTGAAGTTACATTATTGCCAGCAAGCAGAGAAAATAGCTAATTGGTGAAAGAGAAACCAAGTTCAGTATGGAAATGTTTGTTTACCCTTACATGCTTCAAAACAAATGATTTCTAACCCAAAACAGTCAGTGTTCATAAGATATAACTCATAATGCTTACAGATCAACATGGAAAATAATACCATGAAGGGATTTTGGCTTTCTAGTATTATATTAATAACGATTGCTTTTGAAAAGGGTATTCTTCATTTTTAAAAGCCTCATTATCTTAAATTTAATGTATTTGTTGTGTGTCGAAAACCACACATGCACACACACACACCCCATGGCCAAAGAAGAAAATGATCATATTTTACTCATCAGTCTACTTCCCCCGCGCCAAGAAATAATCTATCTCAAAATGATATTCCACCCCACGGGGACTTCAGAATTCTGCAGAGATCATATGAAACAATATAAACAATAACATGATGGGGGAAAAAAACACTGGAAATGACAAATAACTTCCTTTCCTCACCAAATGAGCAAACATAAAATGTGTTTGCAATTTAGGCTCAAATTTCAAAAAAAATCTAAGTCGAGCTCTACCAGAAAACATGCTATATATATGCAAATGTCCTTCTTCATACACTGAGATGAGACCACTGAATTGTTATCAGCATGGTTTGTGCTTTGAATCGCTTCACCAGGGGATTTTTTTTTCTTTAACTTTCATATTCAATTTCATTTTGTAAGAAACAATAGCCGTGTTCAAGAAAGCTGTGTGATCATGAAAAGGAGTTTGAACAAAACAAAATTAATAGGTCTCCTTGGTGCCCCTCCTGCCTATGGGAGCACTGCCTCTTGAGTTTTAGACTAAGTCAGCTTAGATGAACTTTCCTTTACTAACCTCATACCAGACTTTATTTCTGTCTGCTGTTGATATGAATCTGTAGAACAGTCTACTTTATTTGTAAAAAAGTACGTATATCTGTCTATATAGTTAGAGAGTGGTCACTTACTGTAGTTCAACTAGCTTTGAATTCTGTGCTACTGGCACCTGGCTATTGCAAATCATCTTCACTGAAGGAAACATTAAAAGGAAATCCGCAGGAGAAGCATGGTATCAGCCTCAAGAGTTCAGAATATTTCTGAGCCACACAAAGAAATGTGCTCCTCCCCATTTCTTTTGTATGACTTCTCAAAAATCAGCTTCCCTGAATTGACATCTTTTATCAGGAAAAATGGTTGGGAGGGGGCGGATTTTCCCACCTGTCCTTTTTAAGGCTATTATAAGTATTATATTATAAGTTTAAGTATTATACGTATAAGAAGGTGATATGTGTGATAGGACTTTTTAACTGCAATGTTCTACACAAATGTGAATCTTGCAACCGCAATCATTGTAGTCATAGTTAAGGCAGTCTCACTTCCTTAAGCCATTAAAGCTTCATGACCACAGGTGACTGACCCATAATAAAAACAATGATTCACAAGCCAAACCCAAAAGACCACTTATGAAAACATAATTTATTACTATGACAAAGATGGATATTAATAGATTCTTAAGCATCCCTAGTGATGTAGCACAAACTCCTGTGGTTCTATAAAATCCCAAAATAATGCTAATCTGTTTTGCATACTCTAAATTTTGAAATATAAAAATTTCCAACACTGTAAGTTCAGAATTTTTTTTAATTCTCAGAATCCACATGAAGTCAGTTTAAGGAAAATAAAGGGTAACATATACTAAATCCTGGCAATAGAGTCAGGCATTGTTCTAAATTCTCTCCATTGACTAACTCATTGAAGGCTCCAGACGTCCCTATTAGATAGGTGATATTGTCATAATTATTTTATAAATGTAGAAACTATGGCATAAAGATTTCAAGTAACCTGTCCAAAGCCACTTAGCTGGCAAAGATGAAGTTAAGATTGAAAGTCACACGCTCTAGCTCCACAGTCCATAATAGTAAACACCACACAGTATTTTTTCTCTGAGATGATTAAACTTGTCAAATGTTACCAAAAAAGCAAGACAGTGAGACTGAGAAATAGGGATGAGAACTTTAAAAGGCTCTAAATTATAGAACATATTTAAAAGCGATGAGTCCAAGGATCTACACCTATTAGGTGTTCAATAAATGTTTAGTTTTTCTGAAATCTCTTTACCCTCCCCTCTGTCTCTCTCTCACCTTTTGAAGAAGAGATTTATCGGAGATGTATACCAAAATCTTATCCAGAATTATTGGAAATTAGAGATAAAACACATTGTCAGTGATTCTCAAATGCATCAGCATAAGCTAGCAGAAATGCTATTTCTGGTCTCCTGCCTCTATACCTGAAATATTGAGAAGGGATGAGATATCACTTTTTTTTTAAATAACCATTCAACTGGTTTACCAACAATACTGTGAAAAAGAAAATGTTTGAATAGAAGGCTTTAAGGAAAGGCAAGAGTGAAATGGTGTAGCCCTATAGGCTAGGAAACATTTCAGAAGACTTTCTGTATGTGTTGCCAAGGGATAACATAGTCGTATTCACAAGCAAAGGGTCATAAAAAGGCCATATCAAGAGCCAATATAGAGACTCAAAGAAACAAAAATAATAGTCAATTTGAAGACCAATATCATTGAGATAGTAAGAAATCCTAGAGTGAAAAATGAATGGCAAGTGAACATACTGAAGGTTTTATTCTAGTGAAGAGAAAATTGAGCTCTTGCTGAAAACTCCCAATCCAGCAAACTGAAGGGTATTGCTGATGTATGATAGAACTGATCAACAAATACACAGGATATGTGAAAAAAGAGCATGAGGCAGGGGTAGAGAGAAAAAAGAAATTCAGAATCCCATGTCATTCAGAGAGAAGAGGGGAGAGTGGAACAAACTGTATAGGCATTGTGTGTGCAAATGCAGCCAATGCTAGAGCTACACACAGAAAGTAGTTTTTCTGAAGCAGTGCTTCCAGAAAAAAAAAAAAAAAAAAAACGTTTGAAGCAGTGAATCTAACTTCAAGGTTTTGTTATTTCTATCTGCTGATGCGTCCTTTCTTTGACTTGAGAGGATGCAGAGCTTAGAGGAGACTACTACTTACTCAAGATCTTGTTGCCATCTGGATGAATAGAAGTAGCAGGATTTAGTTAAGAACAAGGTGTTCTGAGTTGAGCCCTCTTCCTAAATCATGCTAAATTGTTTTCATCTTGTGCATCTGATAATCTGTAATGCAAATTCTCTTATTTCAGCTGCTCTCTGCCAAATCCTCTTCTATTCGCTTCATCTTTCATCATCTTTCACCATATTTAACCAGAAGCCTTTTAAAAGGCTGGAATGCACAGGAGTGTGTAAATGCATTTATGCATTTTGTATTTCTTCAGCTGGAATAATGGGAAAATGTAAATGAAAGCAGATATTGTTTCATACAAATGTGTATTTGAATATAATCTACCCTCACTGACATCATGTCCTTGGGTAAACTAAACCTCAGTTATTTTATCTGCAAAATAATGACATAATTACAAATCTCAATCACTTGTTGGATCTATGGAAGGATTACTTCACACTTATGGCTTCGGTGTATATGTGTTCACACAAATCAATAAAAACATACATTAAACATTTTGTACATACACTGATGAAAATCCATGAATCCTTATCTTTGTCTTCACTAATGAATAGAGAAAATACTTTCTATACTCAAAGAAGTGTTCTAGATGCATTAAAGTTGTTAAATTTCCTTTCACACTAACTCTTAAGACTGGAGGTAAGCCAATGGATTTGGGTAAACTAATAGAAACAACCCTTAGATTATCCAGAAGCTTTACTCCCAGTCCACTGGGCTAGCCACAGAGTAAAAGATGGTGGTAAAGACTGCACGAGACTCTGGTAAGGCAGGGAATGCTCAGCAATTTCTGACAGATGGCATCACTCCTGGGGAGATATAGTACCAGCATTCCAGGGATTCCCACCCTGGAGTTTTGCCCCTTTACCAAGACCCTCAATGGAGGGGTAGATAAAATCATCACTGTCTTTGATAAGAATTTTGTACCATGTCCTTTGTACAAAGGCTGTACCAAAAAAGGCACCATTGTGATCCTTTAGACTTTCTGGTTGCCTTCTGCCTTCCAAAATGTCACTGTCAGAATTTGGTTTGCCCTAAATGCCTCTTGTCTAAGATGTTTGGCCCAGAAAAGCACTGTAACAGGTCTCAGAGCCTATGCCAAAAGTAACTATCTCTAGAGCTCCTCCAACCACCAGCCCTTAGCTGTCTCTGACACCCCAGTAGGGTACCTTCTCACCAAGGTGAAAGATGAGACCACTGGCTGTTCTCTTTCTTGTGCACACTCCTTTCTTACAGACTCCAAGATCAAGATTTGGGACTTGAATGGACACACAAAGTAGCCAACTTCCCTGGCTGCTCCAAGATGCAACACCACCATTCCCTTCAGAGAATTAGCTATTCCCCGACTATAAGAGCCTGACAACTCCCTACCAAACTCCGGAATCTCTGTCAGCTTAAGAACATTAAGACAATGTGGCTAGCTAACAACTTCTGAATTTTGACTATGGTGCTACCTAAGTGGTTCTTGAGAAAACAGGTGTCTACCTGTGCGTCTGCAAACAGTGGACAGAGATTCCCCACTCTGAGGGCACACGGCCTGACCACGAGGGTGGGTTTTGGACACCATGCCAACTTCATCACCTCAACAAGCATGAGCAGGAGACTCAAGTTCTAAAGCCTATAGGCACTGTCTCTTCTGACAGAAACTGGGTCTCATCTCAGTTGTAGGTAGATTAAGGATGGAAAGGAGGCAGAGGCTACTTGGCAAGAGGGGTCTATGGAGAGAGACAGTCACATCATTCACTACTAGATGACCATTTAGATCTGAGAAAAGCATGTGAGACACATGGCAGTATGGACCACCTTCACAGAAGTGGCCCCATAGGAACATATGTGCAAGGAGGAACTGTCACCTTCTAAAGCTTCAGGGTCAGAGCCCAGGGCCTATCCCCGACTGTCACTCATTGAGTTTGTGGTGTTGGCCTGTCCATAAACACTTTGCTTCTATTCCTGTAAGATGGGGAGAGGTTGTAAATAAATTGGGGCTTAGAAAGACATAAATGGGAAGAGAAATTAAGGTTGATTTGAATCCAGGACTGACTGCCAAATCTGTGTTCCTAATTATTAAACCTTTTACATTTAATGGTTTTTTTGTTTTGTTTTGTTTTCAGTTCTAAGGTTGAACTTGTGTGTGTGAATGTGTGTATGGTTGCTCTTGTCATAGTTATTCCTAATTTAACGTGTGCCCTAAAGTACCATTAGAAATACGTGCTGTTAAATTTAATGTTAAATATATGTCCTGTGTACTTACATTTCTTTCTTTGGGCACACACAAATTTAAACCTGGGCCTTAGACCATCAAGCGGGAAATTGTGACATAAAAACGTGATGATAAATCAAAACTATAAACATATCTAATCTCATCATTTTCCTACTCCCATCTCTACTTCCTAATCCCAGAGAATTTATCAGTGGACTCATCTTTATTATGTTCATATTCAATCTAGGGACATACTGTGAAAGCCAAACTTTTAAATCTGACCCATCATCTGTTTGCATGACAACTATTTCATTTGCCCGTTCAAAATTTCACTGAGAACACTGTTCTGATGGTAATAAGGAATATTTATTTACACATAATAGTATGTACGTTTTTTTGCTCATTTTCATAAATCATTAGCATTAACATAAGTAATTTAGTCAGAAGAAATATAACAAGTGGTTCAAATTTAAGAAATCACTTCTTAAATCTTAATTGCATTACTTAAGTTTGCTTTTAAAACAGACTAAGCAAAACCTAAGATAGAATAAATCTTTATCCCAGTTATACCTGATAGCTGCCAGCCTCCTGGGGGCTTCTGGTAGAGCTAAAATATAATCCATTTGTCAGCTCTCCATTGGTTGATGTCCTTGGGGAATTTTATCTACAGTAATTTGCAAATGCTTCCTTTTCCTATTGACATTGAGGGAGGTTTTTTATGACATTAGTGGTTACGGTAGCTGTGAGAGGAGATGTATTGTCTCTCAAACCACTGGTTCTTGGCTGACCACTTGTGCCCATGTATTTCATACCTGGGTCTACATAATTAAGGCTCTCCTATTCTAGTTCATTTTCTGAATTGGAAACTTGGTTTTAAGGTGACTAAACTCATGACTTACTTTAATAGTCCAAATTCCCATAGAAATGTCCATAACTGAGTGTACCAAAAGAGTTGTTTAATTGTGTGCAAGCTCAGACTCATTGGCTTAACCTTATAGAGAGACCACTGATTATGGCCTAAGGCTCTATAGATATCCAAACACTCCCCACAAAGACTTTTGAGGCAGATTCCTATCTACTACTCTACACTGTGCTAACTTGCCTCTCCTCTAATCAGTTTTACCTTCTACATGACATATTGGTGATTTACATATGGCGTTACATTCTCTCTCTTTTTTTAAGATTTTATTTATTTATTCATGAGTGACACAGAGAGGCAGAGACACAGGCAGAGGGAGAGGTGGACTCCCCACAGGCAGCCTGATGCAGGACTCAATCCCAGGACCCTAGGGTCATACCCTGAGCCAAAGGCAGACACTCAATTGCTGAGCCACCCAGGGGGTCCCTGGTGGTGTATTCTCAATTCAGAATCCAACATGGAAAAACCATGCATGACTTTTAGACCACAGGGCAATAAGAGAAGTATGGTCTTTGGAGGATTGCATCACTGTCCATGCCAGCCATGATATAACCTGCCCACACAGGTAGTGTCAGGAGTATCAACAACTCCCAAGAAGAAGCTGGCAGTTGTTTCTCACTTGAGCTAGACTGAAGAGCCACATTAGGCAGTCTTTGAGTTCAATTCCCAAGAGCTTCCTGCTAGTAGCCTTATTTGAGTTCTGTGTAAAACACCAGGATGTATATATTCATTTGGCATATACTACTAATACTTTGTGAACAGTCAATTCACAGGAACCTAGCTGAACTTCCTGAGCCACCATCCTTTTCAGAGCTTAAAATACTTTTTTTTAGTTCAGCCTCCATTGACTTTCAGGCATCTTTTTGGACCTTGGGAATAAGAATCAACAAAATTCCTCAATAAGCAATGTGGTTTTCTGAAAGTCTGAGCAGCCCACTAGTGTCTAAGATTATTGCTTAGTGACATGGTCGGTGAGAGAGAATTTATTTCTCAGAATCTTACGACTTTAAATGGAAAAGCACATTCAGCATTCTATTTTTATTTCTTTTTTTTATAATTTTATTTTTTTAGAGCAGCTAAAGGTTCAAAAAAATGGAGGGTAAGGTACAGAGAGTTTATACACAACCTCTATCCCAATGCATGTATAACCTTCTCCATCAACAACGTCACTCATAGGGATCCCTGGGTGGCGCAGCGGTTTGGCGCCTGCTTTTGGCCCAGGGCGCGATTCTGGAGACCCGGGATCGAATCCCACATTGGGCTCCCGGTGCATGGAGTCTGCTTCTCCCTCTGCCTGTGTCTCTGCCTCTCTCTCTCTCTCTCTCTGTGGCTATCATAAATAAATAAAAAAATTTTTAAAAATGTTTAAAAAAAAAAGAAAACAACATCACTCATGAGAGTGGTGCTTTTGCTACAATTAATAAATCTAAATTGACTTATCATTCAAAGTTTATAGTTTACATTAGGGTTCCCTTTTGGTGTTGTACAATCTATGGGTTTAGAAAAATGTATAATGACATGTATCCACCAGTATAGTATTATACATATCAGTTTCACTCCCTGCAAAAGCTTCTGTGTTCCACCTGCTTATTCCCCCATCTTATCATCCCCTGGCAATCTCTGGTCATTTTCCTGTCTATAGTTTTGCCTTTTCCAGAATGTCTTATAGTGGGAATCCTACACTATGCAACATTGTCAAATTGACTTTTTTCACTTTTGAAATTGTTCCCTATCTTCTTATACTTTGATGGTTCATTTATTTTTAGTGCTAAGTACTCGGTTATATAATGTACCACTGTTTATCCATCCACCTACTGAAGGAGATCTTGGTTGCTTCCAAGTTTTGGCAATTATGAATAAAGCTGCTATAAATATCCATATGCAGGGTTTTGTTTGGACATGTTTTTAGATCCTTTAGGTCAATATCAAAGAATTTGATTGCAGGGTCACACTGTAAAAGTATGTCTAGTTTTATAAGAAAGTGTTAACTGTCTTCCAAAATGGCTATATAGTTTTGGATACCCACCAGCAAGGAAGGAAAGTTGCTTTTACTACACACCCTAATAGCAATTTGTAGTGTTGTGGTCCAGATATGGGTCATTCTGGTGGGAGTAGAATGGTATCTTATAGTTTTAATTTCCATTTTCTGGATGACAATTCATATGAGGCATCTTTTAATATGTTTATCCTCTGATTATCTTCTTTGGTGAGGCCTATTTTTTTAGTTCAGTTGTTTGTTTTCTTATTGTTGGATTTTAAGAGTTCTTTGTCCTTAGATATCCTTATTTTAGATAAAAGTCTTTAGATGTATCTTTTAACAAACATTCTCCCACTCTGTGGCTTTATTTCTCCTTCTCTTCGCATTGCCTTTTGAATAGCAGCAGTTTTTAGTTTTAACAAAGTCCAACTTATCAATTATTTATTTTATGGATTATGCCTTTGGTGTTTTATCTAAAATTTTATCACTGTACCCAAGGTCATTTAGGTTTTCTTCTATGTTCTCTTCTGGAACTTTTACAGTTTTGCCTTCTACATTTAGGCCTAGGATCCATATTGGGTTAACTTTTGTAAAAAATGTAAGGTCTGTGTCTAGATGGATCCTTTTGAAAGATGTCTAGTTGTCACAGCACCATTTGTTGAAAAGACTATTTGCTCCATTATATTACTTTTGTTCCTTTTCTTAAAGGTAAGTTAAGATTTATTTGGTCCATTTTTGGGCTTCCTATTCTGTTATAATGATGTTTTTGTCTATTCTTTCACTGATAACCATTACTGTCTAGATTATAGTTGGCTTTATAGTTAAGTCTTGAGGTCAGAGAATGTTGGTCCTCTGATTTGGTTGTTTTTCTTCAATATTGTTTTGGCTATTCTTGATCGTTCACCTCTGAATATAACTTTTATAATCAACTTGTCCATATCAACAAAAATTATTCTCTAGGATTTTGAATAGGATTGCACCAAATGTATAGAACAAGTTGCAAATAAATGACAATTTGATAAAATTGAGTTTTCTTGTCCTTGAACATAGAATATCTCTTTATTTACTTTTTTGATTTCATTCATCAGAGAAATATAGTTTCCTGATAGAGTTCTTATATATATTTCACTAGATGTATTCCTATGTATTTCAAATATTTTGGATGCTAATATAAATGGCATTATATTTCAGATCTCGCTTGTTCATTGCTGATACATAGGAAAGTGATTGACTTTTGCATATTAACTTTGTATCTTGTAAACTTGCTATATTTGCTTATTATTACCAGACATTTCTTCAGATTTTCTATGTAGGTGATCATGTCACCTGCAAAGAAGGAAATTTTGTCTCTTGTATTTATTTTTCTTATTGCTTTAACAAGAACTTTCCAGTATGACTTTCAAAAACACACACACACACACACACACACACACAAAAAAAACCTGACAAAAGCAGACATCTTTGCCTTGTTTCTGAACTTAGTGGGAAAGGTTTGAATTTCTCACTAATAAGTATAATATTAGCTGTAGAATTCTTGTACATATTCTTTCTCAAGCTGATTAAGTTTTCCTCTATATCTGGCTTGACTGATTTTGTCAAATGCTTTTTCTCCATCTATTAATATCATGTGATTTTTCTTTTCTAGCCATTTGATTTTTAAATGTTAAACCAGGGATACCTGGGATAATGCATACCTGGGGTAAATTCCACTTGGTTGCAGTGTGTAAGTATTTTTATATATTACTACATTTGATTAACTATTTTGCTGAAGATTTTTACATCTATGCTCATGAAAGATTTTACCTTGTACTTTTCTTGTAATGTTTGTGTCTGATTTTGGTATTAGGGTAACACTGGCCTCACCTCACAGAATTAATTAGGAAATATTCACTCTGCTTCTATCCTCTGAAAAAGATTGTAGAGAAGTGATATTTCTTTATTAAATATTTGGTGGAGTTCACAGTAAACCTATCTGGGCTGTCTGTTTAGAAGATTATTAATTATTGATTCAATTTTTTCAATAGATATAGTCCTCTTCAGATTGCTTATTCTTGTGTGAATTTTCACAGCTTGTGACTTTCCAGGAATTCTGTTTCATCTAGGTTGTCAAGTTTGTGGTCATTAAGTTGTTTGTAATGATATTTTATTGCTCTAATGTCCATAGGATACTTTCTGTCTTACTTTTTTTTTTTTTTCTTAGCTAACTTAGATAGAGGTTTATTAATCTTACTGGTCTTTTTAAAGAATTAGCTTTTGTTTCCATTCATTTTTATCCATCGATTTATCCATGATTTTGTTTCAAATTCATTGATTTCTATTCTATTTATTTTCTTCTTAACATGGATTTTTTTTCTAGGTTCCCAAGGTGTAAACTTAATTGATTGATTTTAGATCTTCTTTTCTAATGTAAATTTGCAATGCTCTAAATGTCCCTGCTTTCACTGCATCCCACAAATTTTGATAAGTTGTGTTATTATTTTTATTCAAAGTATTTTTAAATTTCACTTGAGATTTCTTTATGTGTTATTTAGAAATGTTTCTAATTTCCATATATTTGGAGATTTCCTAGTTATCCGTTATTAATTTTTAGTTTAATTCCATTGTGGTCTAAGACACATAGTATGTATGCTTTCTATTTTTTCAAATTTTTTAAGGTATGTTTTATGGTCTAGATATAGTCTATCTTGGTGAAAGTTTCATGTGAGTTTGAGAAGAAGGTGCATTTTTTGTTGGATGAAGTCTTTTGATGTTCACTGTATCCAGTTGAGTGATGGTGTTATGGAGCTCAACTATGTCCTTACTAATTTTCTGCCTCCTGGATCTGTCCATTTCTAATAGAGGACTATTGAATTCCCCAACTATGACAGTGGATTCATTTATTTCACTTTGAAATTTTATTAGTTTTTGACTCATATAGCTTGGCACTATGTTTTTAGATGTGTATACAATAAGGATTATTATGTCTTCCTGGAGAATTAACACCTTTATCATTATAAATGTCCTTTTTAATCCCTAATAATTTGCCTTGTTTTAAAATCCTTTTTTAAATTAATATAGCTACTTCTATTTTCTTGTGTTTAGTTTTAGTATGATATACTTTTTTCCATCCATTTACCTTTAATCTACATGTATCTTTATGTTTAATGTGGGTTTCTTATAGACAACATATAGTTGGGTTATGATTTATAGTCCATTTCAATAATCTGTCTTCTGACTGACACATTTAGACCACTGACATTTAAAGTGATTATTGGTATCATTGTATTAATTTCTACTATATTTGTTACTGTTTTCTCTTTGTTATTGTTGCTCTTGTTCTTTTTTTGCCTTCCATTCTCCCCACCCCAGCATTTTGTGCTTTTAATCATGCTTTTTATGATTCTATTTTCTCAGCATACTAATTATATTTTGTAATTTTTTTTACTGGTGGTCCTAGAATTTGCAATATCCATTTATGTTTAATCCATATCCTCTTTCAAATAATACTGTATCACTTTACAGTTAGCATGATATAAAATAGTTCTAATTCATCTCTCTCATCTCTTGCATCATCCCTTGTATCATCACGTGTGTGTAGAAAAGAGAAAATATATTTTTGGCATTATTTTGAACAAACTTGTCTGTTAGATCAATTAAGAATAAGAAAAATAAATTTTGATTTTACTTTCATTTGTTACTTCTTCAATATTCCTCCTTTCCACATAATCTGAATTTCTGTTTTATATTATTTTCTTGCTCTCTAAAGAAATTTTTAACATTTCTTTCAGGGAAGGTCTGCTGGCAACAAATTCCTTCAATAATTGTTAGTTTCAGAAGGTGTCTGTAGCTCTCTCACTTTTGGAGGATAATTTCACAGGTTACAGAATTCTAGGATTGTTTTTTACTCTCATCACTTTAAATATTTCACTCCATGCTCTTCTCGCTTGCACGGTTTGAGGAGAAATCAGATGCAGTTCTTTGTTTCTCTCTATGTAAGATATCTAACTGATTTTTTTTTCACAATTTTTCTTGATCTTTGATATTCTGTTATTCAAAAATGATATGCATAGGTATCAGTGTTATTTTTTTAATGTTTATTTAGGTTTTCTTTTTCTTTATTATTTTGATTTTCTCTGAGCTTCCTGGACCTGATTTGGTGTCTGACATTAATCTGGGAAAATTCTCAGTCTTTATTGTTTCAAATATTTTGTTGTTCTTCTTCTTCTCTTGGTAATCCTATTATATATGTGATGGCATAAGTAATACCTTTTGTAGCTGCCCCCATGGTCTCTGGATACTTCTGTTTTTTCAATCTTTGTTCCCTTTGCTTTGAATTTCCTAGATTTCTATTGATATATCCTTTAGCTCAGAATTTCTTTTCTCAGCTTTGTCTGGTCTATCAGACAAATCAGAAGTATTTATTTCTGCTGTAGTGTTTGTTTTTAAATCTCTGGCATTTCTTTTTTTTATTATTTCTTAGAATTTCCATCTCTCTTCTTATATTGCCCATCTGTTCTTGCATATTGTCTACTTTATCCAACAGAGCTCTTAGTATAGTAATCATAGTTGTTTTATATTTTTGGCCTTATAATTCTAATACCACTGTCATGTCTGTTTCTGAGGCTTGCTCTGTCTCTCTAAATTATTTTCTTTTCCTTTTTGATATGCCTTATAATTTTTTCTTGACAATCAGACATGATGTACTCAGTAAAATGTATTGCTGTAAATAGGCCTTTAGCTTTATGGTGGTTAGGTTTGGGGGAGGGGAAATGTTTTACAGTTCCATGATAGATCTCGATCTTTTAGTAAGGCTGTACCCCTGGATTGTGATCTTTTGTTTCCCAGTCACCCTCTCCCCCACTTATATGGAACAAAATGGCTAGAGTGGGCCCACCACCAGAGGGAGCAATTTTTTTTTTTTTTTCCTACTTTGAAGGCTAGAGCCAGCTGAGTTGATTTTTACCTTCCCCCAGGTGAATTAGGCTCTGACAGTACCTTAGCAGGTTAGGCTCTGGTTAACTTGTTTACCCTAAGGACAGGTCTTTTTTAAGAAAAAGAGTATTCTGGATATTTGATAATAGTTCCTTTTTCCCCCCTCTCTATGCTGGAAGCAGGAGAGGATTTTTTAAATGATGTTTAGTATGAGAACCTGGTTGAGCTCCTAGAGGTAAACACAGTATTGTGGGGGCACCCCTTGGACTTGGTTTCTGGAATATTTAACACTCAGGCTTGTCCATACTGAGCCTCCAGAAATTTGTCAGTGATAGTTGGGGTTTTCTTGCCCTGGTGCTGGTTCCTGTGGAAGTTCCTGATTGTGAACCTCTAAAAGATCCAGTAAGCCATGACTCTAAACTATCTTTTCTGTCTCCAGTCTTGTGGACAGCAGTCTGCCCTTATCCTCTCCTCTGTTATGGAAAGGAGAGTGGTTGATTTTTTAAGTCTGTTTAGCTTTTTATGTGTTATTAGGTAGGAGTAGTGACTTTCAAGCTCCTCACATGGATAACTGGAAACTCAACCCAGCTATCTTACAATATTTTCTGTTCTGATTCATGATAATCGTGTTTTGATTAAAATTTTACAAGGCAGGCTAATTACAGTAAATTTAGCAAGACATTTTAAGTAGTGGGAGTATGGTCACGAGTAATTTGTTCTCACCCCTAAGCATTGATTGACTGATATGTTCTCAATGCCTTACTGGAAATGCTGGCAGTTTCATTATTGTTATTAATTATTATTATATTCTTTTAAATATTTTAACATTTTACTGAGAATAATACATATAACTTTCAGTTCACCTTATTTAATTGTATATTTTTTTGTATATTCAGTGAATTGCTCAAATCTCACCAGAGTCTCATTTTAGAACATTATTATCTGCATCATCCCTATTCCCCTTTTTCCCTTCCTACTTAACAACTGCTTACTCCCATCCTTCCCAGACAATACTACTCTACTTTGGGCATCTATAGATTTTTCCTATTCTGAATATTTACATACATGAAACCATACAGTATGTTAATTATATTGGCTTCTTAATATTATGTTTTCAAGGTTTATGTATGTTGTAGCATGTATCAGTATTCCATTTTTTTTTATTGCCAAATAATATTCCTTTGTCTGGATACATACCACCTTTTAACCCATTCATCAGCTGATGGCTTTTAGACTGTTTGTTCTTTGGGGCTCTTATGGATAATGCCCTTGTAAACACCCATGTACAAGCTTTAATGTGAACATATGTTTTCATACCACTGAAGTAAATACCTAGTAGTTAGTAGGTCATAGGAACACTCCATGTTAGAATTTTAGGAAACTGTTAGATTGTTCTTTAAAGTGACTACATCATTTTATATTCCCACCAGCAGTGTATGAGGGTTCCAGCATCTCGGCATCCTCTGTAGGACTTGTTAATATGGTTTTAATTATAGCCATTCTAATGTGTCTGAAGGGTATCTCATCATGGTTTTAATCTGTATGCCCCTCACAGTAAAGATATCGAGATCTTTTTTCATATTGTCAATTATAAATCTTCGAGGGACAAATGTCTTCTTAGATCTTTCCCCTCACTTGCCCACAAATAATATTTCTTAACTGCATTGTTTTTATTATTGAATTACAAATCCTTTATTCTAAATAAAAGTTTCTTAGCATATATATTATTTGCAAACAATTTCCATATTTTATGCATTTCCTTTTTATATTTTTTTTTTTTTTTTTTTTTTTTTTATATTTTTAATTAATTTTTATTGGTGTTCAATTTACCAACATACAGAAAAACACCCAGTGCTCATCCCGTCAAGTGTCCACCTCAGTGCCCGTCACCCATTCCCCTCCAACACCCGCCCTCCTCCCCCCTTCCACCACCCCTAGTTCGTTTCCCCGAGTTAGGAGTCTTTATGTTCTGTCTCCCTTCCTGATATTTCCCAACATTTCTTCTCCCTTCCTTTATATTCCCTTTCACTATTATTTATATTCCCCAAATGAATGAGAACATACACTGCTTGTCCTTCTCCGATTGACTTATTTCACTCAGCATAATACCCTCCAGTTCCATCCACGTTGAAGCAAATGGTGGGTATTTGTCGTTTCTAATCGCTGAGTAATATTCCATTGTATACATAAACCACATCTTCTTTATCCATTCATCTTTCGATGGACACCGAGGCTCCTTCCACAGTTTGGCTATTGTGGCCATTGCTGATAGAAACATCGGGGTGCAGGTGTCCCGACGTTTCGTTGCATCTGAATCTTTGGGGTAAATCCCCAACAGTGCAATTGCTGGGTCGTAGGGCAGGTCTATTTTTAACTCTTTGAGGAACCTCCACACAGTTTTCCAGAGTGGCTGCACCAGTTCACATTCCCACCAACAGTGTAAGAGGGTTCCCTTTTCTCCGCATCCTCTCCAACATTTGTTGTTTCCTGCCTTGTTAATTTTCCCCATTCTCACTGGTGTGAGGTGGTATCTCATTGTGGTTTTGATTTGTATTTCCCTGATGGCAAGTGATGCAGAGCATTTTCTCATGTGCATGTTGGCCATGTCCATGTCTTCCTCTGTGAGATTTCTCTTCATGTCTTTTGCCCATTTCATGATTGGATTGTTTGTTTCTTTGGTGTTGAGTTTAATAAGTTCTTTATAGATTTTGGAAACTAGCCCTTTATCTGATATGTCGTTTGCAAATATCCTCTCCCATTCTGTAGGTTGTCTTTTAGTTTTTTTGACTGTATCCTTTGCTGTGCAAAAGCTTCTTATCTTGATGAAGTCCCAATAGTTCATTTTTGCTTTTGTTTCTTTTGCCTTTGTGGATGTATCTTGCAAGAAGTTACTGTGGCCGAGTTCAAAAAGGGTGTTGCCTGTGTTCTCCTCTAGGATTTTGATGGACTCTTGTCTCACATTTAGATCTCTCATCCATTTTGAGTTTATCTTTGTGTATGGTGCAAGAGAGTGGTCCAGTTTCATTCTTCTGCATGTGGATGTCCAATTTTCCCAACACCATTTATTGAAGAGACTGTCTTTCTTCCAATGGATAGTCTTTCCTCCTTTATCGAATATTAGATGACCATACATTTCAGGGTCCACTTCTGGGTTCTCTATTCTGTTCCATTGATCTATGTGTCTATTTTTGTGCCAGTACCACACTGTCTTGATGACCACAGCTTTGTAGTACAACCTGAAATCTGGCATTGTGATGCCCCCAGCTATGGTTTTCTTTTTTAAAATTCCCCTGGCTATTCGGGGTCTTTTCTGATTCCACACAAATCTTAAAATAATTTGTTCTAACTCTCTGAAGAAAGTCCATGGTATTTTGATAGGGATTGCATTAAACGTGTAAATTGCCCTGGGTAACATTGACATTTTCACAATATTAATTCTGCCAATCCATGAGCATGGAATATTTTTCCATCTCTTTGTGTCTTCCTCAATTTCTTTCAGAAGTGTTCTATAGTTTTTAGGGTATAGATCCTTCACCTCCTTGGTAAGGTTTATTCCTAGGTATCTTATGCTTTTGGGTGCAATTGTAAATGGGATTGACTCCTTAATTTCTCTTTCTTCAGTCTCATTGTTAGTGTATAGAAATGCCATTGATTTCTGGGCATTGATTTTGTATCCTGTCACGCTACCAAATTGCTGTATGAGTTCTAGCAATCTTGGGGTGGAGGCTTTTGGGTTTTCTATGTAGAGTATCATGTCATCGGCGAAGAGGGAGAGTTTGACTTCTTCTTTGCCAATTTGAATGCCTTTAATGTCTTTTTGTTGTCTGATTGCTGAGGCGAGGACTTCCAGAACTATGTTGAACAGCAGTGGTGAGAGTGGACATCCCTGTCTTGTTCCTGATCTTAGGGGAAAGGCTCCCAGTGCTTCCCCATTGAGAATGATATTTGCTGTGGGCTTTTTGTAGATGGCTTTTAAGATGTTGAGGAAAGTTCCCTCTATCCCAACACTCTGAAGTGTTTTGATCAGGAATGGATGCTGTATTTTGTCAAATGCTTTCTCTGCATCCAATGAGAGGATCATATGGTTCTTGGTTTTTCTCTTGCTGATATGATGAATCACATTGATGGTTTTACGAGTGTTGAACCAGCCTTGTGTCCCAGGGATAAATCCTACTTGGTCATGGTGAATAATTTTCTTAATGTGTTGTTGGATCCTATTGGCTAGTATCTTGTTGAGAATTTTTGCATCCATGTTCATCAGGGATATTGGTCTGTAATTCTCCTTTTTGGTGGGGTCTTTGTCTGGTTTCGGAATTAAGGTGATGCTGGCCTCATAGAACGAATTTGGCAGTACTCCATCTCTTTCTATCTTTCCAAACAGCTTTAGTAGAATAGGTATGATTTCTTCTTTAAACGTTTGATAGAATTCCCCTGGGAAGCCATCTGGCCCTGGAGTCTTGTGTCTCGGGAGGTTTTTGATGACTGCTTCAATTTCCTCCCTGGTTATTGGCCTGTTCAGGTTTTCTATTTCTTCCTGCTCCAGTTTTGGTAGTTTGTGGCTTTCCAGGAATGCATCCATTTCTTCTAGATTTCCTAATTTATTGGCATACAGCTGTTCATAATATGTTTTTAGAATCGTTTGTATTTCCTTGGTGTTGGTAGTGATCTCTCCTTTCTCATTCATGATTTTATTAATTTGAGTCTTCTCTCTCTTCTTTTTAATAAGGTTGGCTAATGGTTTATCTATCTTATTAATTCTTTCAAAGAACCAACTCCTGGTTCTGTTGATCTGTTCCACAGTTCTTTTGGTCTCGATATCATTTAGTTCTGCTCGAATTTTAATTAACTGTCTTCTTCTGCTGGGGGTGGGGTCCATTTGTTGCTTTTTCTCTAGTTCCTTTATGTGTAAGGTGAGCTTTTGAATTTGAGTTCTTTCCAGTTTTTGAATGGATGCTTGTATTGCGATGTATTTCCCCCTCAGGACTGCTTTTGCTGCGTCCCAAAGATTTTGAACGGTTGTATCTTCATTCTCATTAGTTTCCATGAATCTTCTCAATTCTTCCTTAATTTCCTGGTTGACCTTTTCATCTTTTAGCAGGATGGTCCTTAACCTCCACGTGTTTGTGGTCCTTCCAAACTTCTTGTTGTGATTAAGTTCTAATTTCAAGGCATTATGGTCTGAGAATATACAGGGGACTATCCCGATCTTTTGGTATCGGTTCAGACCCGATTTGTGACCCAGTATGTGGTCTATTCTGGAGAAAGTTCCATGTGCACTTGAGAAGAATGTGTATTCAGTTGAGTTTGGATGTAAAGTTCTGTAGATATCTGTGAAATCCATCTGGTCCAGTGTATCATTTAAAGCTCTCGTTTCTTTGGATATGTTGTGCTTAGAAGACCTATCTAGTATAGAAAGAGCTAGATTGAAATCACCAAGTATAAGTGTATTATTATCAAAGTATTTCTTCAGTTTGGTTATTAATTGGTTTAAATATTTGGCAGCTCCCACATTTGGGGCATATATATTGAGAATTGTTAAGTCTTCTTGTTGGATAGATCCTTTGAGTATGAGATAGTGTCCCTCTTCATCTCTCACTATAGTCTTCAGGGTAAATTTTAATTTATCTGATATAAGGATGGCTACCCCTGCTTTCTTTTGAGGACCATTTGAATGGTAAATGGTTCTCCAACCTTTTATTTTCAGGTTGTAGGTGTCCTTCTGTCTAAAATGAGTCTCTTGTAGACAGCAAATAGATGGGTCCTGCTTTTTAATCCAGTCTGAAACCCTGCGCCTTTTGATGGGGTCATTAAGCCCATTCACGTTCAGAGTTACTATTGATAGATATGAGTTTAGTGTCATCATATCTATTCAGTCCTTGTTTTTGTGGATTGTTCCACTGAACTTCTTCTTAAAGGGGAGTTTTAAGAGTCCCCCTTAAAATTTCTTGCAGAGCTGGTTTGGAGGTTACATATTCTTTCAGTTCCTGCCTGTCTTGGAAGCTCTTTATCTCTCCTTCCATTTTGAATGAAAGCCTTGCTGGATAGAGTATTCTTGGTTGCATGTTCTTCTCATTTAGGACCCTGAATATATCCTGCCAGCCCTTTCTGGCCTGCCAGGTCTCTGTGGAGAAGTCTGCTGTTACCCTAATATTCCTCCCCATAAAAGTCAGGGACTTTTTTTCTCTTGCTGCTTTAAGGATCTTCTCCTTATCTTTGGAATTTGCAAGCTTCACTATTAAATGTCGAGGTGTTGATCGGGTTTTGTTGATTTTAGGGGGGGATCTCTCTATTTCCTGGATCTGAATGCCTCTTTCCCTTCCCAGATTCGGAAAGTTTTCAGCTAGGATTTGTTCAAATACATATTCTGGCCCTCTGTCCCTTTCGGCGCCCTCGGGAACCCCAATTAAACGTAGGTTTTTCTTCCTCAGGCTGTCATTTATTTCCCTTAATCTATCCTCATGGTCTTTTAATTGCCTGTCTCTTTTTTCCTCAGTTTCCCTCTTTGCCATCAGCTTGTCTTCTATGTCACTCACTCGTTCTTCCACCTCGTCAAGCCTCGTCGTTAGGACTTCTAGCTTGGATTGTATCTCATTTAATTGATTTTTAATTTCTGCCTGATTGGATCTCAATTCTGCAGTCATGAAGTCTCTTGAGTCCTTTATGGTTTTTTCTAGAGCCACCAGTAGCTGTATAATAGTGCTTCTGAATTGGCTTTCTGACATTGAATTGTAATCCATATTTTGTAACTCTGTGGGAGAGAGGGCTGTTTCTGATTCTTTTTTTTGAGGTGAGGTTTTCCTTCTAGTCATTTTGCTCAGTGCAGAGTGGCCAAAACCAAGTTGTATTGGGAAAAGGAGAAAAAGAGAGAGAAGGAAAGAAAAGAGAAAAAGAAAAAAGAGAAAGAAGAAAAAAGAGGGGGGGAAAAGAGAAGAAAAAGAAAGAAAGGAGAAAAACGAAAAAAAGGGGGGGGTGGGGGACGCAATCAGAAATCAAGAAGAAAGAGAGAAAAGAAAAAAAAAAAGCAGAAAACAAAACAAAACAAAACAACAACAAAAAAAAACACGGGGGAGTATCTTCCGATTCTGTGTTCTTTAAGTCCCTTGACTTCCCTTGGAACTTGTCCCTCTAGCTGGTCTTCTGGGGGAGGGGCCTGCTGTGCTGATTCTCAGGTGTTAGCACTTGGGGGAGCTGCTCTGCCCCTGCCTGGTGCAGGGCTCAGTGGGGGTTGTTCACCCCGTGAGGCCCCGGGAGGAAGCCACAGTGGCGGGGGCAGCTCTGGGACCCTGAAGTCAGCTCCCGCAGTAGCTCCGGGGCTCTCCGTCTGCAGGGCCTGGAGGCTCCCAGGCGGGGCCGCTGATCTGCTCAGTTCCAGGCAGGAGCGTCCTCGCTGTCCTGGGCCCTCCCGGCCTCTGCCTGTCCCGGGGGGAGGCCGGATCCTGGGCTGTGTCCCGGCGCCCTGTGCTCCGGGGCCTGCGCTGTTGGATTCGCGCTCCAGGCGGTGCAGCCTCCTCCGCGGAGCCGCCGCCCGAGCCCCTCCGAGCTGTTCCCGGAGTCGCGCCGCCCCCTCCGGGCTGAGGTTCTTCCTCCGCCCAAGCCGCCGCTGCCGAGCTGTTCCCGGAGCCGCGCCGCCCCCTCCGCGGAGCTTCTTCCTCCGCCCGAGCCGCCGCCGCTGAGCTGTTCCCGGAGCCGCGCAGCCCCCTCCGCGGAGCCGCCGCCCGAGCCCCTCCGAGCTGCTCCGGGTCCCGCCGAGCGCTGCAGCCCTTAGGGAGCTCGGCGCACTCTCCGGGGCGCAGTTCCTCTGTTACTGTCCCAGGGAGCCCGAGGGCATCCCCGCCTTTCTGGGGATCCTGCTCCAATTCCCCGGGAGGCCTTTCCGCGGGGAAGGTCGGTGCAGCTCCTGCTCCTCCGGGACGGGGCTCTCCTGTCCTGGGGACACTCGCCCCGGCCTCAGCCCGGCTCCTCGCGGGGCCCCTCCCCCTTGGAGGTCTTTTGTGTCTTTATTTCTTTTTCCCCGTCTTCCTACCTTGATAGAAGCGCGAACTCTTCTCACTGTAGCGTTCCAGCTGGTCTCTCTTTAAATCTCAGGCTGAATTCGTAGATTTTCAGGATGATTTGAATGTTTTCTAGGTAATTTGTTGAGGACAAGTGACTTGGAGACCCTGCTCTGCCGCCATCTTGCCCCTCCTCTCCTTTTTATATTTTTGTTGATGTTCTTTGAAGCATATGTTTTTAATTTTGAACAATTCCAATATATTTATTCTTTCATTGCTTATGCCTTTGATGTCATATCTAAGAAAGCTTTGCTTAACCCAGAGTTACAGGGATGCATTCCAATATTTTATTTTCTTTTTTTAAAATATTTTATTTACTTATTCATGAGAAACACAGAGAGAGAGAGAGAGAGAGGCAGAGACACAGGCAGAGGGAGAAGCAGGTTCCATGCAGGGAGCCCAACGTTCGACTCGATCCCAGGTTCCCAGGATCAGGTCCTGGGCTGAAGGTGGCACTAAACCGCGGAGCCACGTGGGCTGCCCCTCTTCTGAGATTTATATAGTTTTATTTCTTACATTTATAATTTTGAGTTTGTGTATGTATATGTGGCTTGAAGTATGGTTGCTACTTCATTATTTTCCATGTAGGTAGACAGTTGTCCCAGAACCATTTGTTGAAAAGACCATTCTTTCCATCATTACACATTCTGAAAATCCTTGTTCAAAATTAATTGATAAAAGGGATACCTGTATGGCTCAGTAGCTGGGTGTCTGCCTTTGGCTCAGGTAGTGATCCCAGGGTCTTGGGATATGAGACTCCCCGCAGAGCATCTGCTTCTCCTATCTCTCTGCCTCTCTCTGTGTGTCTCTCATGAATAAATGAAATCTTTAAAAAATATTGACAATAAATATAAGGACATATTTGGAGATGCTCAACTATATTGATCTGTATGTTTAGCCATATGCCATTACCATATTGTCTTAATAATTTATGAAGTATGTTTATGTATTATTATGTATGTGTGTATGTTTAAAAACACATTTTTCAATATAAAGTTTTTTTCCAAATTTCACATGCAGCTATAGGTATGAAAAGTATTACAATGGGATCAGTTCTTTCAAAAATCTTATAGTCCAATTGGACCACTACTAATTTCACTTTGCTATTGG